>NC_066864.1:27818145-28118145 GCF_025177605.1 Cucumis melo
AACTCATCACAGTGTTCAGGGTCTATTGGGACACAGATACGACCTGGAATAAAAAGGAACAGTAAGATTCAGTGATATGTAACCACATGTTCTGTTCACAAAAGTGAAAAATTGGATCCTTCGTTCTAATCAGGGTTCCAAAATCAAGTGCATTTTAATGATATTTAATTATTATTTTTTGATAAGAACCTTATGAATCTTTTACATTGAGACCACAATGAGGTTTCAGCAAGTCACAACTAATTTAACTTTAGCATTTATATCCAACACCGACCTGTTTTGGGATGAACACAGAATGGTGCTTTTAGCAGATGGTTCATGTGTTTAGTAACCTGAACAATAAAGAACTTGCCTCATCAAGGGAGTAAATTAAAATCAGCGTTAACAAGTAAATTAGAAATTTTTTGTTGCAATCCCTATCCATGCCAATTAGAGATCCAAAATGTAACAAAGCTAAATGCAAGAACAAATTGATCTAATTACAATAAATGAAAAAGAAAATCTAGTTAAGAATCTTAAGAGAAAGTCAGGTAATACAAATACCTCCAAATTAAGCCTAGGGTAGGTAAAAGAGAAAACAATCTCTTCAACATACCTACGCATTCCTTGTGCCTGAACAAAGAAAACATCGTAATTATTGACTAAATGTAGCACAGCTCTATACAACCAAATACTCACATATAAGACTAGAAAAAAGAAAAGAATATGTTCCACCAAGACACATCTTATTGACAGCCACACAGCATGGCTGGAAAGAAATGAAGAAGAGGAAAGAGGAAGCTAGATGACGGAGAAAAGGCAACTGAAAATAACAATTACAGCTACTTGGATTGCACATGATAAATGTTGAAACAAATATTTGTATGTGCACAAATACAATAGAAGAACCAAGTTCTGATCGAAAAAGATGATAGAATATCAGAGGGACAAATATAGGCTTGCAACATGAGCCTTGGAAAATATAAAAAGAATTATATTAAATTACTTCTGAAATTATTTACAAATGTGATATTAATTTGCTATAGAAAGTACCTTGGAAACAATGGAAGGATGAGGAGGAGAAGTGGCAGTATCTTCGAGATCATCATCGGCTGCCATCTTCCTCCGTTTCAGTCGGAAGGAGGAAGCAGAAGGCTGAGCTCCACCATCCACGGCGGAGGAACAACAAAGGCGGGTCTGAAAAAACTCATAAGAAGAAGAATGAATCGTACTACGAACATCGAACATGAGAAGATCGTCCATGGAGGAAGAAGTACTCCAACTAGGGTCCTCATGAAACATCGCTTCACACCGATCCTCCTCGCCGATGTAAGGGGGATATTCAATTTTCTTAAGTATATTGTAGATCTGGCTCGCCGATGTAGTAAAGTGCAAAAAACATCATATATCTGCAACAGCTAATTGACTCTTCTGCAACAGATCTGGCCACAAGCCAACCAGATCGGAGCTTGTGAGATAAACGCAGACGGCGACGGTGGTGGCGAGGGCTGGACATGAACATGGTTGAAGAAAAGGATTCCCGACAGTGGTGGCAAGCATAACAGTGTTTGAAGAACGTGAGGAGTGACGACGGTGGTGGCGGGCACGGGCTGGGCACGAGGGACGATGGTGGTGGTGGTGGCGGCGACTGTTCAGAGAAGAAAGGGAAGATTGTTAGATGAGAATGAGGAGTGAAGAAGAAATTGGAAGGATGAAATCCTGTGGGTGATTGAGAAAGAGTAAAGTAAGAGAGAGAAAGTCATTTTTTTATAAAATAAAAAATTAAAAAAATTAAAATTAAAAAGGAGCTTTAATATCGCTTTTCAAAACAAGGATGTTTAATGTCGGTTTTAAACCGACATTAAAGCTCCAGCTTTAATGTCGGCTTAAAACCGACATTAAACATCCGCCTTTTCAAAAACGACATTAAAGCTCTTTTTTCATTTTTTCCAACCGACATTAAAGGCCAGATTTGTTCTAGTGACCCTTAATTAATCTATTGAAGAGTCTTTTAAATGCTACCTTTATGGATAATTATAATAATAAATGTATGACATGTTCTTTAGATAAACAGAAAAGACTATCTTTTCAAAATATTAATAGAATTCTTGAACATGCATTTGATGTTATGCACTGTGATATATGGAGACCATATCATATTTCAACTCATGTTGGATATCGTTATTTTTTTAATCTTGGTTGATGATCATTCGAGATATACCTGGACTATTTTAATGAAGAAGAAATTTGGTGCTTTGTCTATCGTTCCCAACTTCTTCAAACTTGTGCAAACTCAATATAGTCGAAACATTAAAACATTTAGATCTAATAATCACTACAAGAGACGGAGGTACTCCCGACACACAAAAACGTCGGGGAAAGTGAAAAAAATGTCGGAAAAGGATATGTCGATGTTTTTTTCCCGACGTCTTGTGTGCGTCGAGAAACCCTTCCCCGACGTGTCTTATGCATCCTAGTCCCAATATTTCATTGCATTGGGGATTCCTTTGTATATTTTTTTTAAAATATGTAATTTCTAATTTTTTTTCCTAAAATATTTTGCTCAAACATTCACAACGACATTCGAATTGCTCAAATATTTTTTCCGACGTTTTGGATTAAATTAAAACAAATTCAATATAAATTAATAAATTAAGAAATACAAACACAAATTAAAAAAAAAAGATTTAAAATTAATAATACGAATAAGTTCAAAAAAATATTAGTAAGTTTAATATAAAAAATGTAGTTCTCATAATACAAAAAGTCTCCCAATGAGATGTACCTTCAGTCCTACAATGATATAAAAGTAACTAAGTTTAGTATATTATATTCATATGTTCACTGTATACTATCATTGTAAAAACTTAAGAATAATGAAGACATATATACATACCGCAGAGCTAAGGATCATGTGGTGGTCCATGTTGTGCACAAGTGAAATCTTCTATGAGCTTTTGCATTCATTCCACTTGTGAAGCTAACGCTTGGTGATTTCTATCTTGCACTTCAACTTCAGGACCATTTTAAATTAATTGAGTGAAAGTTAATGATAAATACTAAATTAAACATTAGCGTAAGAAATTAAGGGTAAACAGGTAAATATTGAAACTTATATACCAAATAAAAACCAATTTCAAATCTAAGAGGTAAAAATGTAACATCTTGAAATTTAGTTAAAGATATAGAGTAGCATTTTGAAATTTAGAAATCAAATCAAAACAAATCAAAAACTAATTTTAAACTCTGGCATCCAACTTTTATTTATTTATTTCAAGGTACCTTAATTTAGAAGTTTGAGATATAATGGTTGAATTTTTTTTCTCTATTCTAAGTTACTATCAATGCACCCAACAAGAAGGGCTTTACTATAGCTTTACTATATAGAGACTTATTCCCCAATTGCCAAACTTGTATTAGTCAAAATCCTTTTAACTTTAACACTCTCCAAGAATTGACTTTTAATCCAGCTAGATGTCAACTATGCTTTTCTCCATGGAAATCTTATTGAGGAGGTATATATGGAATTATCGATGGGATACAAACATGATACTATTCACAGTCAGGGGAGCGTCTAGTTTATCAACTTCATAATTCCATTTACAGAATGAAACAAGCCTCTTGATAGTGGTTTGGTAAATTTTCAACCATCCACATTGTTAAAAATCAAATATTCCACGAACGCACAAAACAAACAGGAATTGATAGCCATTTTATCCGAGATCACATTGTTCGAGGCTCCATCAAATATTTATTCCCAGTTCGTTCACAACTACAACTAGCTGATATTTTACCAAGGCACTAGCAACTCCTACTTTTACATCCTTAATTTCCAAGATGGGAATTGTTGATTTGTCTCCTTTATCTTGAGGGTATTTTTCACCACTTTCATGATTTCAAGGGATGATCATTAGTCAAATACATTCGAAGAATTTAACATGACATGCACACGTAAGACTGGTTAATGGAAATTTACGCTATCTCGCTCACTAGTCTATTTTGGAAATTGATTGATCATTTATGGCCTGATTTTGGAAGTGAGGAGAGGAACCTTCGTGCTTTATCAACTTATGGAATTAATCCTTATAGTGAGATGAATAGTAAATATAGTTGTTAGCATGTGATATTGACGACAAACAATCTCCCACCATGGTTATGTATGAGACGTAAATTTATGATGTTAACAATGTTAATTTTTGGGCCAAATCAACCGGGGTACAATATAGATGAACATAGAGCTCTAGATACCTATGCAATAGATTAGTATCGATCAAGAATAAACTATTGATATGTTCATTTAATTGCAAGTAAGCTTGAAAACAAGTATCGTTATTTTCTTATGTTTTTTAATTATAAATATATGTTTGTTATATAGATATCATTGGATATTATTTATTATCTCATTACGGACAAATACGGTGTATGCACTCGATTCATTAAGACATGGTGTCCAAAAGAAATTGAAATATATGATCAACACATAAGTATTTAATAGTTATTTCACTTTAAGTGTATATTAATTATGTAAATTGCAGTTTGTTATATTTTTTTTATTCTTTTTAATTCAGAGCCTTAAAAATGTTTTTATGCTGAAACAAACAAAAGCTCGACCTCTTACTTGGATTTCTGTTAAGATATGAGTATTTCAATTTCAAATAAATGATAATATGTGTTCGACTTAAATATTTATTTTTATTTGTCTTTTGAAATATATGTATGTGTATAGTGTGCTCAACAGTCAGGCAATACAAAATGTGGATACTATGTTATGAAGTTCACGTAAGACATAATAAGGCAAAAGAACATCACAATTACAGATGTTGTATGCACTTTCTTACACCATATCTTATAGCTATCATTCTTACATTTATTATAATCTAGCTATTAAATTACATTTATTTCGTTTGCAGCTGGCAAGATAAACACCTTACACTCAATCTGAATTGGATGGGTGAGAGTTGATTAGTGTGACTTTCTAGAATACTACATATGACACATGTTTTTTATTGATATGAACGGATAGTTTTTATATCTATAGATTTAGGTATATTTTGATACGATGTCAATTTCTGTAGGGTTATATCTTATATGATCCTATTTGTTGGATACTATTTTTTGTAGAAACATTGGTTTACAGTTGATTAATGAAAATTAATTAGTTTATTTAATGGATGTCGAGTAAGTTTATGAAATATATGTTACTTATATTTCAATTATATGGTCTGATGATATGAATTTTATATTTATGATTGTTGATATTTTGCATAAGTTGTTTGAAGTTGTGAAGTTAGAAGTTTCGAGTTGTTGGACTTCTGGAGTTGTGTGAGTTGTTATGTAATTTTGGAGTTGTGATAGAGTTGTGTAGGTTATGTAGTTGAAAAGAATTTGTATGAGTTGTTTGAAGCTGGTTTAGTTATATGTGGATTTTCCATATTTTGACGTTTTGACGTATTTTCAGGTTTATTGAGTTTGTTTGGGGTCGATTACAAGTCATATATATGAATGGGTCCTAATGACCCATATCTTTTTTATATTTCTAAAGTTGTTATAGTTGACGGGCATAAAATGTTAATAATTGATTTTTGTTAACAGGCAAAATCCGTCAATAAAAAGACTATCTTAGTAGATAAAACACGTCAACATAAAGGGTTATTTTTATATTGGCATTCCCAATACCAAGTTTCATTTACTTCCCTTGCCTAACACAAAGATTAAAATGCATAACAACATTTTTTTTTAGTTTAGATGTTAGTTTGCATTATTTTAACAATGACAATTTGTCTTATAAAAAACGTATTCATTTTCAAAATTTATGTAGATTTGATATACGACGACAGTTTAAACATGTCAGTTATAAGAGAAGACCCAGAGGTTTAATCTACGTTCGTCAGCTTCTTCTTCTTTTTTTTTTTTTTTTTTTTTTTTGTAAAATTTCATCCGGATATAACATTATAAAAGGTAAAAAAGAAATATCTCAATTAAAAAAAAAAAAAAAAAAAAGAATAGAACAAATTTCAGTCTGTTCCAAAATTTGGACCATCCATTGGGGGGACAGATAAAAGGGGGAGGGACAGTGTGACCATACTTGATCAATCATAAATTTGGTAGAAGAATTAAAAGAAGAAGAAAAAAAATCTAAGTTTACTCTTTCCCTTTCAGAGTGAGATAGGAATTTAGGGTGATGTAACATCAACATCTCTGTGGAGTATGATCATAATGAGTGATAGCTTTCCTCATCTATGCATCTGTGTCGGTAGGGGTACTCACAAAAAACAAAACTATGAAAAACATCTTAACGATATATATATATATATATTTCACAAACCTCAATTTTGAAAAAGTAAAATGATCAACTTTAATTAACAACATTCAAAGTTGTGTAGGTGTCTTTTTTCGTGAAAGAAGTAAGATTTCTTTCTTTCAAGTCTTGAATTATTAAATGAAAATAAGATTCGATAATTGTGGGTTTTTATTTTCATCAATTATCAAATATCTGATCATATTGTAAAATTTATTTTTAATTGAAAGAGGTGTTGTATCTGAATAATGCTTATGAGTTGCTCCACCCCACCCCTAATCAACCTTCATATTCAGATCTTCTATCATTTGTAGCAAAAATATGATCTGGTCATGCACTTCCACTTAAACGTTGTTTTAATTTATGAATCTTCTTTTTAAATTTTAGCAACTGTTCTACTTTATAAGAATAAAAACATACATATAGGGAAATCTGACGAAATAAATGGACCCTTTTTTTTTCCCTCAATTTTGTTTTTTCTTGTTGGGGGGGAAGGAAAAAGACAGTGTGGGCTAGCTGGGTGGTGTTGTTAATTTAGTAATCAATTGCCACCTTATGTAAGTCTTTCGTTATTTAATGTACTGGTGTGTTTCACGTGGGGAGATAACTCACACGGTTTATATATATATCTATATATATGCTTTTAGTACAAGAATTTAAAATGAAGGCCTCTGCTCTGATTCACATATATATATATATATATATATATATATAACTAAGCTATTATTGTTTATTGAGTTTTGTTTATTGAGGGTGATTGATATTATTGTTCTTAATTTATAACTAAGCTCCTTGTAATTGTTCTGTTTTTTAAAATTAAGTTTATAGATGGAAAATTATTGAAAACAAAAAAATCGTTGTAAATATTTACAAAATATTAGATTATATCTTTATTAAATATATTGATAAACACCGATAGAAGTCTATTGATATCTATCATTGATATAATATGAAAATTTGTCGTATCTTGGGTTATTGGACTACATTTAAAAATGCTCATAAAATACCGTTTTTACTTTTAAAGTTTTATTTTAAAAAATTATTTTTATCTTCAAAATTTGTCTAATAATTCACCTATTATATATACTTAATAAACATGGAAACCAAAAATGAGGAGAAAATTAAATAGACTTTAACTTAGAAAATGAGATGAATACATTATATACTTTTTAAAATATTTTTAGAATTCATTTCAATAAAAATATATCAAACAACAATTTTCTTCTTTGAAAATGGAAGATTATATTATATAGAAAAAAAAATGTTATTTTCAAATGTAATAAAATGAATCAAAATATTTATAAGTTGATAGATGTTGATAGACATTATCAGATTACTATCATTTATCGCTGATAGATATTTATAAATGTTGATATATATGTTTTAGACCGTGAAATTTGTTATATTTTTATAAATATTTTTAATAATTTTGTTATTTAAAACTATTTTAGAAAAAAAAAAACTAGGTTTAACTTGAGTCACTTAGATTTATTCATCTTTAGGGTAAAATGAATATATTGAGAAATTAAAAAGTTAAATTGAATTTTTGATGTTTTGTAGCTCAAAACTAGACCTTGAAGAATGAATGCTTTGTGAGTGTTCTGAAGAATAGTGGGTTTTAATAAGTTGAAATTTAAAAAGTGATTTAATAATGATTTGAATCATTGATTGTATGATGCTATTTGAAAGAAAAGGACAAAGAAGATGTGGATATCTCAACAAATCTCGATTCCATTGCTATTATTTATTGGCAATAAGAAAATGCAAATACGTCTGTGTGAGATGAGAGGTTGATTTAATTTAAGTTTTTCATTTTCATGTTGGTATTCCATCATGACCCTCTCAAATGTTCATTCTCCCAACAAAAACTGCCCCTCTATCACTCCAAACACAAAATTTTATTATTATTTTAAACAATCCACGTGATCATGGTTGAAATTTTTTGAAAATTTCACATTCAAGAAAACTCACACTCTGATTCTTTATAAGATACATGAATTACTTTTGTTTGTGTTAATTAGTTTTGAGATGGAACCTCACAACATCAAATACGGTATAGAGTTCCATTCAAGATTGGTGAACATAAGCAAGCATCATCTTAAGGAAGCAGGTTGAGATATTAAAAATCACGTATCGAAAAAAATAAAGAAAATTATCTTTCTTATAAGTTAGATGAATTACTTTTCTCTCTTATCATCAATTTACTTTGAGATAGAACCTCATGCTATCAAATAATTGCTCTAAGAATATTTATTGTCTATCGGAGCCTTTCATGACTTGGTAGAAAATAATTATGTTCTACTAAGCTTCGAGAGACTTTATACATGTAAATAAATGCACGGTTTTTAGTAATATATATTTTGATACTTCTTCTTAGTAAAAATTATCATGTGGATGTGATTTGTCCCATTTTTGTCTAAAATGATAAAAGTTGGTCAAATGAGTGATTTAACCACAAAAAGAAAGTTTAGGCTACTTTGGATTTGATTTTATGTGATTTTACATAAAGTTTTGGTCTTTTTTTTCTTTTTGTTTTTTGCTAATTTTGCTATTGATATGCCCACACTAACCAAACTTTGATGTGGCCCCAACAAATCCTTAATTTTTTAAATTTTGCGTTTTCGCCCTACCTCCAAAGTCATCTCTCACAACACCATCATCGCATAGTAAACCCCCATAGCATCAATCGTGGCCTCCCCTCCACTAAATTGGGCGTACAAAAGGATCCAAACCCTTCTCCTCTTTAGTGTTCATAATTCAACCACAAACAAAAATTTCTTCAAACTACTTTGGCTCTACGCCATTTCTACCGTATGAGAGCGTGTATGGAAGAAGGATTTATCATGACTTTATCAAACATATGAATATGAGATCTATCTTTTCAAATTGTAAAGATGAAATTATAACATTCTCTCCAAACTATATGAACCAATTTTTTTTATTATTATTATTTTAATTCTTTATTTCATAGGGGTCTTGGGGGACGACTACTAACAGCAGCAAACTTGCTTCCAAATTCTAGTAACTCTCTACTAGTATCATCTCTATGAACAATAACCTCTATGAAGCATAAATAATCTTTTCTTTCTTCCAATACTATTTCAATTGCATTCATCAACTCTTCCTCGGTATGAACCTACATGACCACCAAAACTTTATGTCAGAAAAATGTGCTAATATGTACAAACAACGTCACTTTTCCTTTCTTAACTATTAATTTATGTCTGTGGGAATTTGACATCCAAAAATGAATTACATATATAGGAGAGTGATATTTAGGTATAATAAAAAGTGTAGGGATGAGATTTTACCTTGGTGGTCCAACAATAGCCATCATGATTGTGCATAGCTTTAACAATAGCAGTGTAATCCCAATTCTTGATAACATTGTAAGGGCCATCATGAATTTCTACTTCAATTGTGTATCCACCGTTATTTATCAAAAATATTATATTGTTTTGCTTCAATGTTATCATTGTAGACACATCTTGTGGAGTCATCTGTCACAATATAAACCATTCCATTTATTTCAATATTAATAATAATAATTTTATATTTAACTTAGTTTGAATTATTTTTTTTTTAAAATATTCAAATGATTGCAAATTTTTAAGTTAGCACAAAAATATGTTTTTATATATCCCTGTCTTATCTTTTTCTTTTTTCTTTTTTTCTAACAAACTAGTTAGAATAAAACATAGGCATAAAAATGGACCTGAAAGCTGCCATCACCAATACAAAGAACCACTCGCTCTTCCGGTGCAGCTTGTGCATATCCAAGAGTAGCACCCAAAGACCATCCTATAGATGCATAAAGCAGTTGTACCTCATACCTACATTTTATCCAAAACCATTTCAAATTATATACTCAAAACATATGGACCAAAATACCATGACAATTGTAATCGGAAAAGATGTGTTTACCCGCATGATTTTGGTAGTTTTAGTCTTTGACAATGGAACCAAGAATCACCCGCCTCCGATATCACAACCATATTACTCGATAGCATTTTCTGGATATGTTTGAACAGAATATTGACCCGTAACGCTTCACCCGGACCCGATTCTAGTGGACCCGACTCCGCTATATAAATCCGGCGATAATTCTCGTAAGCCGTTGAATTGGGCTTCAACCGTTTTGCTAAAGCCCAAAGAAAATCCTTCATTAATATTGGCCCGAAACTCGGCCCATTTGGAAACACAACGCGATCGGCTTCTACCATAATCGCTTTGTTCTTTTTGTAGGTAAGTGTGAAGGCAACGGTTTCTAGCTCGTCTAAAGTGGCTCCCACGAAGATTGAGGCGTCCGCTATTTCTACCGTCTCGCCGCAAAAAGCAGAGCTGACTGTTCCCCAGTAAATTCCGATGAAATGTGGGTGGTTCTCTGGGAACATGCCTTTTGCGGACGGCGTGACGGCGACGGGGTAGCCACAAGCGTTGGCTAGTTCGATGAATGGTTCTTGTGATTTGGTTGGTCGGAGTTTCTTGCCTCCGATCATGACGGGTTTTATGGCTGTGTTTAGTAGTTGAGCTGCTTTTTCTACTGCTGCCTCTAAAGCCATTTGGTTACTTTGCCTGTGAATAATCATCCAGAAAATAAGGAATAAAATACTGATTTTTTATAATTTTTAATTTATCGGAAACTTTTGAAATGTTTTTAAAGTTTTGGAAGTGAATAAAAACTAGAGGTGGTAGGGTTAACCGATGAAAAGGTATTAATTAATGTTAGGCAAGATTTGAGATGGGAAATTAGAATTACTTGGGAGAGAGTGAGAGTGGGATGAGTGGTTGGGCAGAGAAAGAAGGATGAGGAATGGCCACCAAATTGCAACAAATGCTGATATAAATTGGTTTGCCTTCTTCTAGGCATTTTGAAATTGCTGTGTCTATTTTCCACTGTGCATCTTCCAAGTTGTCAATAATGGCCTACACAAAAACACAATAATCAGTGATGATTATAAATTACTTTAATCAAACTTAAACTTAATTTAACACTCTTTTACTTTTATGTAGCTTCCAAATAATAATTGGATTTTTATACACTATTACAAGACCTACTTGGCTTTTTTATGTAATGTGGTTATCA
Source organism: Cucumis melo (assembly GCF_025177605.1). Taxonomy (NCBI): domain Eukaryota; kingdom Viridiplantae; phylum Streptophyta; class Magnoliopsida; order Cucurbitales; family Cucurbitaceae; genus Cucumis; species Cucumis melo. The sequence continues at coordinate 27,829,509 of NC_066864.1, forward strand.
CGGTTAATTAAAATAATTTCGCACTAAGTTATTTTATAAAACTAAAGTTACCTTTCAACTCAAAAAATTAATTTCATATTTCAATATTGAAAAAAATATTTAGATCTATGAGCTACTTGACAACACGTGACTTTTCGAGAGTAACAAAGTTCTTAAAAGGATATGTGGATGACTTTTTTTAAAATCAAACAATATATGAAAATCTTTTTCTAACAGAAAAGGAATTATTGTAAATAGAAAAAGGGTTAAAAACATGAAAAAAATATATATATATACCAAAACTATCTTATCAATATATATCACTGCTGTAGATATTTTTTCTATAATTTTATATCATAAGAAATATGATATTTGATTGGCTATACGAGTACTTTGTACTTTCTATATTTGCTTTTCTCTTTTATGTAATAATGACGTTTCTGTACAACCAAAAAAATTTTCTTTTATCTATTCCATCCATTCACGTGATTTGAATCAAAATAAAGCAAACATTTGAATTTTCAAGTAAAGAAAAAATCTTTTGAGTGACACTGTTTGTTTTTTTTTCTTGCAATCATATACTGTCACATGCGACTCGGGTGTTTGGACCTAGCTTGAAGATATCAATTTAGATAAGGCAACAGGCTTGATAGAAAAAGTATCCCGCACACCATGACCACTACCTAAAATAAAGTTCAACAGTATGTATAGAGTTCCAATATCAATAAACTTAAGTGGTGTTTGATTAATTTAGCTCGAAGTCGAATAGTAGGTTGTCATAGTCCATCCTACAAGGAGTAGTTGAGTTATTATATACCTCAAACTAAAATATGGAAATCCATCGTTTAAAATAATTGGACGGAAACTTAGTAAACTAAAAAAATCACTTTTTTAACTCCTAAAAAATCATATTTCAATTTTTGAAAAAGCATTTAGATTATGGAGCTACCTGATAACAAGTGACATTTTGAAAGCATCGAAGTTCTTGACCGAAATCCGGCAATCCAATGGTATGATGGAGAATCTTCTTGCTCCCATAATCATTAGAGTTTGGTCCACCCACAATGCAAATCACAGGAAGATCTTCAGAGTAGGCACCGGCAATAGCATTGATGAGACTAAGACTACCAACCGTGAAGGTTACAGCACACGCTCCAACACCACGGCGCCTAGCATACCCATCCGCCGCATAGCCAGCATTAAGCTCATTACAACACCCCACAAGGTTCAACCCTTTTTCTGCCACAAAGTAATCAAACATCACCAAATTAGAGTCTCCCGGAACGGAAAAGATATCGGAGATACCGATTTGGACTAGGCGACGGGCTAGGTAGTGGCCAAGCGTGGACGGGGTAGTTGTGGGCGTTGGGATTGTGACCGCGCCATTATTATGATTATTGCTGCGAGATTGGCTACGAAGCTTGTCAGCAGCTGCTATACCATTGGCTAGTGGCTTAACCGTAGGGCTGTGGGATGCTGCTATTGTTGTTGTGACCTTCGGGTTGGTTTCAGTACGGAAACCATTTTCGACCTTTTGGTTGGTTTCAGTATGGAAGCCATTTTCGAGCTTCATAGCCATAGCTTTCGATGAATGAATGATAATCTTGTGTGTAGGGTAAGAAGGATAGTGTAATGGTGAATAAGAAAGTGTGTACTGCCCAACTTATTTATATCAACGACAATCCAAGTTTGTGGAGAAAACCGGATAGATTCGCTATTTTATACCGTCACTGAAGGTTAAAAAAAACATGCAAATGGTTAAAAAGATGGCAATCCATTGAACACTAAATATATGCCATCAACTTAATTCATATTAGATATTTGATTTATCTTAGCATATGTTAAAATTATTATAATTATTTTTCATATTTTTATATTTTTTTTTAGTAAATATCAATTTATACCTCTTAATTTTAGGGATTTTATAAACTTGCACGAGTATAATAATTTGAACTTTTAACTTTCATTAGTCTTAGATTTAAAATTTGTATTATAATTATATTTGAAAATTGTCGATTCATCAATTTCTATAGGTAGATGTCAATATAACAAAATTGATTATTATAATTTGAATGAACAGTGTTCAAAATAAATCTTAATCAACAGTCTAAATTGATGCGTTTATGTTAAGTTAAAAATTTTATTTGTGTAAGACTTGTAACGGATGATAATAATAATTTTCCTTCACAGGCCGTCGGCTTTCTTTCTTATAATTGTTTGACTCCCCCGTCAAATTGTTCATTCCATCAAAAGGAAGGATCCAAGTGGGCGAGAAGAGGGGAAATGAAGCATCACAACCATAGGATCAACCCAGACAAATTGAGGTGGAAGGAAAGCCTAGGAATTCATTCTCAAACATCAGAGAGAAAGTTGGCCTCAATGAACGAGGCTTCGTGAGGCGCAAAACGAAGCAACTGTTAATGTGAAGGAGCCCTTAGATACTAAATGATTCGTCTTTCAATCGGCGCATAGGCGAAAGGCTCCCCACTCTCCTTCTTAGTCGAATTGCTTCGCACCTTTCAGTCTCGCCTCCTCCATAATAAAATTCAAAACTTACGTGATATATATACATATAAAACACATTGAAAAGTTGAAATGAATAGGCTAATTAGAATACTTTAGTATTAAAATAGGTTCAAATCTGAGAAGTTTAAGTGGGTGGTTTTAAATTTATTTGTACTGATAATAAATAATCTATCCACTTGTATCGTAAAGAATGACACTAAACATTGGGAAAATCATTTGAAGAGATTCCAAAGTGAACTATTTACAAAAATAAAAATAAAAAGTGTAGGACAAATAAAGATTCTCCCAAATGAAAAGGTGCGAACATTATTCTCCAATCAAAAAGTATAGAATATAAATACTATATACTTAGTTTCACGGACTTTATTAAATAGTATTCTCGTAGGATTGTATTTTAAAATATTTTGAAACAATTTTATTATAAAGGGTATTTAATTTCACCCTAACCTATGCAATAAATAATTAAAAGTTAAAATTATATTTGGAGGACAATATATACAGATTACATTAGGGTTGTCATTATGTTATGTTTTGACCTGGTAAAAATTATGTTGATTAAATTATAAACTTAAAAAAGAAAAGAGATGTATGGAGGAGAGTGGAGATGGAAGAAAACAACAATTAATTCAAAAAAAAAAAAACAAAAATTAATAATAGAAAGAAAAAGAAAATCCGACAAAATTTTGGCAACCCATGCCCCCATCAATATCACATCTTTCGAAGTTAAGTAATTAATTCACTCCATACTATCCAACTCATTCTTTTAGGGGAATAGAGAGAAATGGTAAATTTGGGGAGACCTCCTCCATTTTTTTTGCAAATTTTGTAGCTTAATTTTAATTTCTTTTTTTATAATCTTTCAATATTTTTATTTACTAATAAAAAAAATATTTACATTTGATTAACTTACTTAATTTTTAAAAAAATATAAAAAGCAAGTATGTATATATATATATATATATATATATATATATATATATATATATATATATATATATATATATATATATATATATATATATATATATATATATATATTGTTTTCCAAAATATAAATACATTTAGGGGCTGTTTGGGAAAAGGGTTAGTATTGTGGGCTTGGGTTAGCCCAACCCTAACCCCCGTTTGGCCCATGGTTTATGGAAACTCTAGTTTAGGGTTTCCTAAACACAGTTTCCTTCTTCCCCAACCCGACGTAGGTTTCGTCTTCAACGCGTGTTTCGTCTTCCCCTCAATCGTCGTCTTCAACCCGTGTTTCGTCTTCCCTCATGAAATCCAATCAAATATAAATTAAAATAATTATTAAATAATTAGGTACACGATTTGGCTACCCCAAATTTTGTTTTTCAAATTTGGTATACGATCGTTTAGGTTTGGCTACACGATCGTTCACATTTCACTACACGATCATTTAGATTTGGGGTTCCAAATCTAAACAATTTTTTTTTTTCAAAATTTGGTATAGGATCGTTGAGATTTGGGGTTCCAAATCTAAACGATTTTTTTCTCAAAATCTAAACGATCGTATACGTAAATCTAAAAGATCGTGTAGCCAAATCTAAATAATCGTGTAGCCAAATTTATGTTTGAAAATGTCCGCAAAGGATTTAGGATCCATTTGAAATTACAAGTTACATTTTTAATAAAACAAATTATCCATATATCACTATTCAAACATTTTCAAAATAATTTATTTATTAGCTTTTAAAAGGTAATTAACTATTCACATCTCATCTAATTAATTATTTTAAATCATAAGAGCAATATACTTGAGTTTAGTTTAGTTTAGGCTACATCCAAGTCCATACTCACCATTTTTTCTACACATGCAAATAGCTCTAGATTTTAATTTATTGGATATAGTTATATGCAAATTAAATGGAAAACATTAAGATAAAATAACATGTTGTTTAGTTTAGGCATAAAATCCAATACATATATAAGACTTTGTTTCTCCCATATATACTTATCCAAAGGAGCTTTTATTTCTCTCTAGCATTGACCATGTATTAATGCACCACTGCATAAGAAGGGTTCTGCTTATTGGTAGATTCTTAGTTAGTCGAGTCAGATAATAACTCATTCGAGGTATTTATTCTCGAGTCCTCTGTAGGTGGCAAACTTGATTAGATCCTTTCCTTTCCTCCTCCCTTTTATTCATATTTGTAAGGTTCATAGGTTTACCATTATACAACTTTCTTCCCAGCCCACAAGCAGACACTAAATTTGACGCCAAAAGTTGAGCAAAAAAAAACGCATACATGATAGTACAAGGAATGAATTTTTTTTTAACAGAAAAAGAACGTGTGATTTACAAAAGAGAAAACCTACGCCTCAATTTAGTGCTTGTCACACACTCTATAAATATTATGAAAAGTTCAAACCGATAAAAAAATATATAGATTGATTATGGTTACGATTTGACATCGTATTAAAAAGTTAAAAAGTTTGTCATAAATAGAAAAAACAATATAGAATGGCTACAAATATAATGAAATATAGATACAAAACCAATTCTAAATAGATAAATGGAAAATGGGATTGAATGATGTATATTGAATAAACAAAACATGTGTAATCTAAGAAAACACGTATCATATTGGTTCTCTTCCATTACTTTATAGACAAGAATCTTCTAACCAAATTTTGAAAAAAAAAATTGTTTAGATTTGGAACCCGAAATCTAAACGACCGTGTAGCCAAATGTGAACGGTCGTGTAGCCAAATCTAAACAACTGTATACCAAATTTTGAAAAAACAAATTTTAGATTTGGAACCCAAAATCTAAACGATCGTGTAGCCAAATGTGAACGATCGTGTACCTAAATGTGAACGATCGTGTAACCAAATCTAAACGATTGTATACCAAATTTTCAAAAAAACAAATTTTAGATTTGGAACCCGAAATCTAGACGATCGTGTAGCCAAATGTGAACAATCATGTAGTCAAATCTAAACGATCGTATATCAAATTTTGAAAAAAAAAATGGTTTAGATTTGGCGACCGTATACCAAATTTTTTTAAAAAAAAATTAGATTTGGAACCCAAAATCTAAACGTAGCCAAATGTGAACGATCGTGTACCTAAATGTGAACGATCGTGTACCTAAATGTGAACGATCGTGTAACCAAATCTAAATGATTGTATACCAAATTTTCAAAAAAACAAATTTTAGATTTGGAACCCGAAATCTAGACGATCGTGTAGCCAAATGTGAACAATCATGTAGCCAAATCTAAACGATCGTATACCAAATTTTGAAAAAAAAATGGTTTAGATTTGGGGTAGCAAAATCTAAACGATCATGTAGACAAATCTAAACCATCGTGTACCAAGTAATTAAACGATCGTGTACCAAATCGCGTTACTAAATATATTACGTGCATTGTTGACGAGGCATTTTTGGTATTTTACACGGTGTCGTTTTGTCGATTGGAAAGGATTTCGTGTAGCCGAATTTCTATCTACACGGTGTCCCTTCAATTATTTTTCTTATCTTTTCATGTCTACTTGGCTGCAGAATAGCTTCCAATATCTACTTTGGTTTACTTGTTGGATAGGTTTTGTTTGTGTCAATTTAGTTTGTATATCTTTTCAAGAATAGCTTGCAGAATAGCTTGATAAATCTACTTTTGACTCTTGTTTGACTTATCTTGTAGCCTACTTTTGCAGAGATTCCCCTACCTTTTCTTGGTTTGGTCATTTATTTGCATATTTAATCCCCATATTCTCTCTATATAAACCTCCTTTTTTGCTTATGATTTACCACTTCCATTTCTCATTACTTGGCTCTTTCCTTCGTATTCTTCTTCTTCTTTCTTAGGTAAATGGCTCTTTCCTTCATATTCTTCTTCTTTTGTATGTCCACTATGTTTGTATGCCTTGTTCTCTCACGGTTAAGGAAAATTATTTTAGAACATAGTTAATTTAATTTTAATTTTTTAAAATACTATATGTATAGTTAACTATAAATAATCAAATCGAAGAGATTTTTTTTTTCAACTAAGGAGAAAAAAATGGATTTATTTTCGAAATTAAACACTTCAAACTTAAATTAGCCCACCTTTTCTTTTTTTGTTTGTCTTTCCTTTTGTTTTCTCTCATTTTTCCTCTCTATTAAATTAGTAAATACCATGTTTTTCATGCTTCTATGGATCAAACAAAACCAAAATATAATGCATAAAGGGACAATTTTATATATATATTGCTCTCACTTTCAACAACTGTGGGAAGAAAATTCAAAAGTGATTTCTCAATCCTAGAAAGGTTACATTCAGTTCCACAGTGAGCTTAAAGGAAAGTCTTTTATCTAATTTTTCTTTCTTTTGTACCTCAAAAATAATATAATATTAGTTATCCACCACACTAAACTTTGAAATTACACAAAAACATAAGATTTGGTAACTTAGTTTTGAGATGTAAAAAAAAATTATTTAATTCTTTAGCCTATGTTTGTATACTAACTTGTTCATTTTTTTTTTCAGAACATCCCCGGTTATCCCACACTTATAAGAGGTATTATGGCTTAGGCATATATACATTAAACTTCCATGTTCTATTTCTTCATTTCATTACATTATAAATTATGTATGTACGTATTTTTACAGACTATTTGTTTTGTAATAATTTATTTTGATGGACATTTCATTTATACACATTCAATAATATTATTTTTCTTTCCATTGTATGTTTTCAATATCTTTTTAAATTAAACTTTCACTACCAACAAACGCCCTTTGAACAAATTTTCATACCAATGTTTATAACTAAGAGAAATAAAGCAAATAACTTAACAAATTAACATACCAATGTTATAAGTTGACAATTTTTTTATGAAAAATGTTTTCAAAATTTTAACGATCCTTGTAAGTAAGAAAAATAAAGCAATTAACTTACCCACATACTACTTACAAACCAAAGACGTTCTTCTCTTACATACCAAAAAAAAAGTTTGAAAATAATATTTTTATCATAACGTTCTTCTCTCACATATGATTTTTCTAATACCTATAACAAGTTGTACTTACAATTTTCATACGGCCTTAGAATCAACCCATATTTTAAAATAACGTTCAAAACAAGTTATTTGTTTTATGTTACACAAACGAAGTAAGATTGAAACATTTGTACATATGTTATTTGTTTTTTGTACGTAAGTTTTAAGTAAAGTTACAATTTTTTGTACATAAGATGGAAACATTTCATACATGTCATGTATCGCATATTAAATAGGGGGTTTAACAAATTATTAAGTTTAGGGTATTAGCAAGTGCGTAATAAGCTTTAATTAGGGATTTTTCACAATGTATATGAATATTGTACTAATTCACTTAGTACATATTTTTTAGGAAACTTTATGTAGTTTGTAATAGACCAACAAACTATCTTTGGCGTCCTAACTGCGTTCATGCTGGCCCAACGTCAGATTTTACTAACGTTGGAGCTACTAATGAACGACAATAGGCGTATCACACATACATCGTCCGATACACGCCATAGAATAAGGCAGCTTGCGACTTTCGCATGATACACGAGTCGGATCTTGTGTGTCGCCAAAGCACGCGAATGGATAGGTGAACATTTGCAATTCTATGTCATTTACTTCAGACTGTATCTGGTCTTTCGTCTACCGAGATTGTCGACGACGTTGAGGAAATGGTAGCAATGTTCTTGCACGTCCTTGCCCATGACGTGAAGAACCGCGTCATTCAAAGAGAATTTGTACGGTCCGGTGAGACAGTATCGCGACATTTTAACCTTGTACTATTGGTTTTCGTTCGACTATACGAAGAGTTGATAAAGAGACCTATTCCGGTGACAAACAACTGCAATGATCAACGTTGGAAGTGTTTCGAGGTGGGCATGGTACAAGTTTAATGTATTTGAGCTTAATGTACGTGGCACTTATATCGGCGTTTTTATTACAACCTGCAGAATTGCCTTTGCGGGTTAGACGGGACGTACATAAAGGTGAACGTCCTCGCAATAGATCGACCTACATTCAGAACGCGTAAGGGAGAAATTGCCACAAACGTACTGGGCGTGTGCGACACGAAAGGGAATTTCGTTTATGTCCTCGTCAGTTGGGAAGAATCCGCGGCAGACTCATGGATTCTATGTGATGCCCTTTCACGAGAAAATGTACTACAAGCGCCAAAGGATATATCTTATTTATAATAAAACGTCGCTTTCTACTTACCTATTCAAAGCGCTTAAACGAATGTTTTAGTAAGAGGATATTATAATCTGTGTGATGCAGGTTATCCAAACGCAGAGGGGTTTCTCGTCCCGTACAGAGGCCAACGGTACCATTTGCAAGAGTGGCATGGTGCTGGAAATGTGCCAACAAATGCAAAGGAGTACTTCAACATGAAGCACTCCTTAGCAAGGAATGTCATTGAGCGCTCCTTCGGTGTTCTTAAAAGTCGTTGGGCCATTCTTCGTGGGAAGTCATACTATCCCCTACAAGTCCAGTGTCGCACCATACTAGCATGTTGCTTGCTATACAATTTGATCAACAAAGAAATGACATATTGCGATGATGTTGACGACATGAACAAGGGGGACTCCACGTACGCAACAACTACCACTTCAGAAGACATTCACTACATTGAGACGACAAACGAGTGGTCTCAATTGCGCAACGAACTAGTCGAATCGATGATCACTGATTGACAGTTGCGTAACGCTTAGATAAGACACTTTTACATTACAAGTCATCGATTGTATGCGAATTTCTATCACCTGTAAAATGTATTGTTGCATATGAAATGTACGTGTGTCTTTTGTTTGTGACTGTTAAATGTGAAATTGTGAAATTACTAACGTACTCCATGTATTTCTTGTAATTCATCATTCTCAGTATGTCAACCTCAAACCGTGCCCCGAGACATGTCTGGACGAAGGAGGAGGAGGGCACTCTTGTGGAGTGTTTAATGGAGTTAGTGTCAATGGGGGATGAAAATCGGATAATGGTACGTTTCGGCCAGGTTACCTAGCCTAGTTGGTACCCATAATGGCTGAGAAACTACTTGACTGTAGAATAAAGACACTGAATGGGACATTCATATGAAGATATGTAATCCATATACAGAAATTTGTAATTCATGTGCTTGGTTTGGTGTATACTTTTTCAATCCAAAAAGTTTAGCATATGTATGTATTTGTTACAAAACCAACAATAAGAACGATTTTCTAAACAATGTCAACTACTCGTAATCAAAATTGTCTAACTAACCAAACTTTATAATAACCAGTAGAATTACGATTTCCCAAATGTATGAAGAATGTTATAAACAGTAGATTTGGGACACACACAAAAAGCTTGGTCATCAAAATATAGTATCATTCACAATTTTATGACATCAATTTGTCTATGAAACTAATTTGTGCAAGCATATATATTGTTACAAATTTAAATACAATAACATCAAAATGAATAGTTCCAACTACTAAGGCTTCAAAAACTAGAAGCTTCAAAATAATCAAAATCGTTAAAATCTTTTCTAAACAATTCAAGTTAAACTAAACAAATTCATCACACAAAGACTATTTTGGGATCATTGGTTTCTTTTCTCACTTCATCTTGTCTTTTCTTTTCTTTTTCTTTTTTTTTTTTTCTGCAAAACGTTTTGCTACCAATGATTCAACCATTGTCTCCCAATTTCTGTTGTCCAAATATTATTAGTATTTTCGTTTTCAAATTCAATACATAGAAATTAAAAACTTATACCTTTGTTTGCTTTTTTTTTTTTTTTTTTTTTTTTTGGTCCAACGCTAATTCGAGCGGCTCTCAATTTTTCACTAACCCTTTTTTCTTTCTTTAGTTAACTTTTTTTCATATCTTTAATTCTTCTTTATATTTATTAGATTATATATAGTATTCTGTTGGTGACCCCCTAAAAAATAAATGAATCCTATTTTAGTTTTATAAACTGTTGCAATTAATTTTTTTTTTTGCATTTAACATCTATCTTATAACAGCCAACATATTTCCTGGAAATATATTTTTAATGTCAAATTTATTTTTAAAAAAATAGAGTCATTGCTTTAGAATGAAAAAACATAACCTTGCACTAATCTTGAATTAACTGTGAACGAGTATAGATGAACGTCGAACAAAATGATGGATGAATGCGATGAAACCAACCTTTGTTTTAGTAACTTGATCGGTGTTATAAGGAGTTTTTGGGAAAGCAACCACAAAAAATTGAGACAAAATAGGTATAGTATGTTTTTTAATTTACCAAAACACAACCAATAACAAAATGTGCGACTCAAGCTACAAATATAAATAAATAAATAAATAACAAAGTAAACTCGTGCGTAAGTCTTGCTTTCTACTTTTTCTTTCTTTTTTTAACATAACTTTTCTTCACATTATGTTTTGTTTTTATATTCCTTTGCACTAAATATTTTTTTTCTTTTTTGAAATAATAACAATAATAATTATTATTGCCATAATTAGATCAATATTTTATTGGAAAATATGATTGTGGTGTTTTGACATATCTAATTCATTGGAGCAATCCTGATTGGAATCATGATAATTGAAAGACGACAAAAAGCTAAATAAAAGGCAAGGCCGTTCTTGTTAACTTAATATTGGGACTTCATGAAGAGTATGAGATTAGGGTTGATTGTCGTGGAGGTAGTTGGCCCTAGCTAGCTCCTATACAGTTATTGGAAATATCGAAAACGAACACGGAATGAAGTTGTGGAAAAATAGGTTAAATATTGTTGTTGTTTAAAGTAATTAGAGAAATATTGTTGCCTTTTCAATTGACCCTTTATCGTCCATTCTTTTTTCTTTATATTGATGGGGACGTGTGTGTGTGCTCCACTTTTTTTCTTAAATTTATTAGTGGACGTCTGTGTCCATCTCTTTCTATTTTTTTCTTTTTTTCTTTTTTTTTTTTAAAAAAAAAAATTAATATTAAATTTTCTTTTTTGTTCAATTTATTTTAATTTCTTTGTTTTAATCAATTTGAAGATTTTTAATTTCCTTTTTCTTTCTTGTAATCTGTCGTTTCTTAATTTACAATTATCCATTTATGTCAAACTTCAAAATTACTGATTTATTTTTTAGTAATTATTTATACTTCAAAAACAATCTAATAAAAAATAAAATGTCATTTATATTATTACAATAATTTAATAATTTTCATTATTTTAAAAACTAAAAAAATTGATGTGTCCCATAAATTAACGTCGTCAATTTCAAGTTGGTTATCGTTTTTGATTCTGAATGCTTTGATGCTCTAGTCTCTCATAATTCTCTGGTTGTTGTTGGATAGTTTAGGTATCTCTATGGTGTTTCAAAGTATAAATATTATTCATTATGTTCTCCACGACCGCATCCATGTCGATGCATGTATGTAGATGATTGGTCGGTCCCTTATTCTTTTCCAAATTTTGACGATGATAGATTGAATTGTAATATCCTAATCCAAAATGTGATCATTAATTGACTCCTAAACCATAATAACTCGTACCAACTTTTTTTTTTCTATTTTTTAGATGGTATTGTTAAATGCTGCTCAATGGCTTTTTAATTTTTTTGTTTTCCTATTTTTAGATGCTCAAGTGTTTGTTTTAAGTATTTGAATATTTTCAATGACACGAATAATTTAAATATTCGTCAAATTTTGAATATTTTTTTACGAACCACGTAGAAAAAGTAAAACCATTTATGAAATATAGTTTCAATATATTTACTATTTTTCAAAATGCTTTTGGAAAAATGTCAGATGGCTCAGGTAATTACACTAACTATTTCAAAACTAGCATTGTTTTTAAACACTCCCAAATCAAATATGCTCTTTAACAAATTAAAAAAAAAATAGAAATCACAACTAAATGTAAATGTAAAGTGGTTCATCTTCAAATTCAAAATTGAAATTTAGGATTATTATAAAATTAAATAAAGTTTAATCGATAGTATTAACTTTTTGTTAAAATATTGATATTTCCACTTTTCTATAAGTTCGATGTTGGTATTGTAGAAAAATTCACAAAACATAATAATTAAACAACCAAATATCATAGCTAAATATAAACAATCGTGTAAAAAATATATATGTAGACAAATCTAAACGATTTTACGATCGTGTACTAAAAGAATTAAAAAAAAATCGTTTAGTCAAATTTAAATGATCGTGTACTAAAAAATCTTAAAAAAATAAACGACCGTATAAACAAATCTAAACGAATTAAAAAAAAATCATTTAGATTTGGATTCAAATCTAAACGATCGTGTAACCAAATTTAAACATAATAAAATTTGAAATATTTATTAAATTTTCATAAAATAAAACTAAACTTAAAAATCAATTAAGTCTAAGGGAATGCAATGAAATCTAGAGAGGAGGAAGATTAATATCAATGATCACTTAACAACTCTATGTACACACTTATATGTAAATTCTCCCTTGTTTTTTATGAATGATATGACTTCAATCTCATGGAGAAAAACCATCCCTTCAATTACCACCAATCAACCAACCATAAGTTTCAATAATAATAGTGAATAAATTACATACATCAAAGTCGTGAGTGGAATCCTCGATCTATTTTTTTGAAATTTTTTCTCCAAACTATGTGGAGCGTTGGACTCTCGACCTCCTCTCCCCTAATTAAAACAACTAATCTAAATAGTTTTAAAAGGACCATATATATTTCTCTAAATATAGCTTCTACAATCATAATATTTAAATAAAAGCTTCGTTGAGTCGATGGGTTAAACATTGACTTGATTAACTTTAACTAAAACTCATAATTTATTGAATGATGTCTAATGACATGTAAAAAAATCTCTTGTTTGATATCTTGTTTGGTCATTATTTTAAAGAAAGATAGTAAAATATAGCAAGCATGTTTCAAGTATTGATAGATATAGCACGTGATTCAAAATAGTTTATACAATTATAATAAAATTTAGATCTAAATATCGAAATCTAGATATAATAGTCTTTCACTCATAACAATTCATCAACATTCGAGTACGTTGATAAAAGATTTCTGCTATATTTGTAATTCTTTAAAAGAGTATATATACTGGATAAGTGTCTTTCAAATTGATGTTGGTTGCTATGACCATTGTTTTAATTGCTAAGATATGCCCGGTAATATATAAATAGATCCATTTTAATTAGAGTAGGTCCAACAAAATTTTCAAATAAATAAATTTGAAATATATATTTAGTATTTCAAAATTTAATCAAATAACATTTTAAATATCAATATGCTTATAACTTTGAATTTTTTATGGAATTTATTGAATAGTAATTTGATGAAAGGACGATTTAGTGTTAGAAGGATGAAAATTAAATTATATTCCACGTTTTACAATATTAATTGATATTTTTTTTAGTACAAATAAGAGATGAAAAGATTTGAAGGGATGATTTTTTTTATGTCTATTTGAGATGTTAGGTGGTGTTTTAGTCATTGAAATTAGGTTTGTTTTCTTTCTTTTTTATTACATTACATTCAACAAATTTAACTCTCTTAATTAAATATAAAAAAACTACTTTAATTTGTACTAATATATATATATATATATATATATATATATATATAGTTTTGTTCGGAGCACCATATAAAAAGTTTGAGGTATTCCAACACTTTTCAAATATATTCTTATATTTTTTCCGATCTTTTTCCTAGTTCTCCTTACTACACTAATCCTTTTTTTTTCTCTACAAATCATTTTGATACTTTTTTATATGAAAACTTTTACAAAATACAATAATTTTAATATCTATTATGAATCAAATTTGTTGAAGATTTTGTCTAAAAGATATTGTGAAATTATTCTTTTAAAAGATAAGATAATTAAATGAAAAAAAAGATTATCCTTGATTTTAGAAATGTTGCTAATTATCTTTGAAAAAACAAGATTTATGCATATAGATCTTATGTATAAATAGGGCTTTCGAAGATAGGGTATGTGCGCGAAAAAATATTAAAAAAATTATTCACGACTGAAGGTTAACGAAGAATTGATTACAAAAGCTGTAGGAATGAAAAAGTAGTATGATCTTATGTCTATAAGATCAGCATGTTGATCTAAGTTGATATTGATGATGAGTAAGGTATATGACATAGTAGTGATTTGAGTGGTCACAGAAAAACTACAGAAAAGGATGAAGATATTGTCGCAGAAATTCACTCATGCATTTGGGGAGCCTAAAGTCAGACATCATTGAGAAGGATTACTCATGCATTCAAGGGAACCTGAAGTTTAAAGCTATTAAGCATGTTAAATAGTCATATAGTAGAACAAAGTTCATATGTTGTTTCTATGTATTTTGACTGAAAGTGAATCTTAATAAAATTACTCATCAGGGTTATGCGCAGCTCCCCAGACGTAGGCATCATTGGCTAAACTGGGTTACCAAAGTTCTTTGTGTCATTCTTATCTGTTGTCCCTCTAGCTATTACAACAGTCATTAGCTTTAGTATTAACTGAAGGTTATTTGATTATCTCACATTATTTTTTCAATTGGTATCAGAGTGGGTTGCAAGATCATGGAGATAATCAGAGAAGAACCTTTAGCTTCACATCCTCCTGTACTGGATGGTAAAAATTATTCGTATTGGAAGCCTCATATGATATTCTTTATTAAAACATTAGATGGGAGATCTCTAGTGGCATGTTATGAACCTCCGATGATTATTGTGGATGGTGTATCAGCTTCGAAACCTGAGGTTGACTCGACTGATGCTGAAGAACAAGCATCTGTTGGGAATGCTAGAGCTTTAAATGCAATATTCAATGGTGTTGATCTAAATGTGTTCAAACTTATAAACTCTTAGTAGTATAGCCAAAGAAGCATGGAGAATATTGGAAGTTGCTTATGAAGGGACTGCTAAAGTCAAGATATCTAGACTGCAGTTGATAACATCAAAATTTAAAGTCTTGAAAATGTCTGACGATGAATCTTTTTCAGATTACAATGAGAGAGTTCTGGAAATTGCTAATGAATCACTGCTGCCTGGTGAAAAAATTTCTTGATTCTAAGATAGTGCGCAAGGTACTACGATCACTACCAAGAAAATTTGACATGAAGGTTAGTGTCATAGTGGAAGCACACGATATAAATACATTAAAACTATATGGGTTATTTGGGTCTTTGCTTACGTTCGCGATAGCCATATCTGACAGAGAGAACAAGAAAGTTAAGGAAATCACTTTTAAGTCTATATATGAAGAAGAGACAACAACAAATCAGTCTGATAACAAAGCTAACATGAATGAGTCAATAGCTCTTCTGACGGAACAATTCTCTAAAGTGGTCAGGAAATTCAAAAATATGAATACTATAGGATCCAACGCTCAGAATCTGAATCACTATCGAAGAAAAGATTGTAAGAACACTACAAGAAGGTATAATGAAGCCTCAAACAGAAGGGATGGAGACTACGAGAAGAACTAGGAGAGAGAAGGAAGGTCTTTCAGATGTAGAGAAGATGGGGAAGTTGGTCATTATCAAGCTGAATGTCCCACGTTTTTAAGAAGACAAAACAAAAACTTTCAGAAAAAATTTTGTGCTACCTTGTCAGATGAGGATACGGATGATAGTGAAGAAGATAATGGCATGAATGCATTCAATGTACACGTTACAGAAACTGATTCTGATGATGAAAGTGAAAGTTCTGAAGAAAATTATGATAATGAGTTGACATTTGAGGAGCTCAAGTGTTGTGAAAAGAAGATACTGAAGCCAGAGCAATACAAAAAGAAAGAATTCAAGACCTTATGGAAGAAAATGAATGATTAATGTCTGTCATATCATCTCTAAACCTAAAATTGAAAGAAGTTCAGAATGAACATGATCAGACAATCAAATCTGTAAAGATGCTGAATTCAGGGGCTGAGAATTTAGACGTAATATTAAATTCAAGACAGATTAGTTCAAGTAAATATAGTCTTGGTTTTGACTCTTCGGTAAGAAATATTAATCCTACAACTAAAATAAAGCTTGTTCCTGCTTCAGTAAAAGACAAGTTAGATACAGTCACTACAACGAAAGTTGCTAGCCCTTCAGCTAAAACTACTAGATGGGTTTATCATCACTATGGTCAGAAAGGTCATACTATACCATTTTGCTATATGCTACAAAGAGACAAATTGCATTAGTGGAAGGTAAAGTATGGCAGTCAGAAGCATAAATCTAATTCTGCAAATCAAAATATAAGAAAAAAAGTCGTATGGTCTGGAGAGTTAAACAGTCTGGACAATGTAATATCACTTTCACAACTGTACAAGCCACGACTGATGCTTGGTATCTGGATAGCGGTTGTTCCATATACATGATTGGAAATAGATCATTCTTTTTTGAACTAAAAGAGTGTACATCTGGACATGTTATGCTTGGAGATGGTGCAAAAGGAAGAATCATTGCAAAAGGAAATATTGAGAAATATAATCTACCATGTCTAAATGATGTATGATATGTTGAAGGGCTCAAGGCAAACCTAATTAGCGTCAGTCAACTATGTCATCAAGGCTATACTGTTAATTTTAGCAAGGAAGAATGCATTGTGACTGATATTAATAAAAATGTTCTTATGAGTGGCACCAGACAAATTGATAACTGTTATCATTGGGTGTAATAATAATCATTCATGTCATTTATCTAAAGAAGATCAGACGCATTACTGATGATCTGAATGTATCAGATGAACATCACTCATGTTTAAGTATCATGAATTTTTGGAACTCTCTGTGGTGGCAGGCTTTCAATCTTTGTATCTATCTATTGATGAATTGGCTTCTATATTATCTTAAAGAACATTGTTAGTTTGGCCGATGAATGAGATTTCTGTTGTATCCTTTAGTGTTAAATTTGTCATACTCCATAAGATTGACATTACAAACTGGTTTCCTTCGTTGCATGCTTCCAGTGCAGCTAATCATTCTCAAGAATAGACATTCTTTTATGGGGGAGAAGAGTTTTGTGCAAAAAGTTGTTTTTGATGGGCCACCTAAAGGAGATGCTAAAGTTTGTTGTTTTGTGGAGTTTTATGATCATTATCAATGTTGATTGAAGAGTTTTGTGCAGATTTTGTTTTGATGGATTAAGGAGTTTGTGGTAGATGTGCTTATTCTGTTTTTGGTCAAAAGAGCAGTATATTTTATTTTTGTGATGTGTCATATGTTTTTATGCTTCTAATGATGTTGTTTCTGGTGATGTATGTTTTGACTTCTGCAATGGCTTTAGTTTTGATTATTGTTAGTTTGATGGCGTTTGTTGAGTACTTATTGATATATGCTTCTGGAAGTCTCTGCGTCTCAAGATGGTTTTATATCGATTATTTGGTTTCCTATTGATGATATTTTATTATGGGGCATCTAGTTGAACATAAAAATAATTCTTCTCTTTTTGACAAAAAGGGAGAGTTTTTTTAGATTTTTGTCAAAACGAATTAATGAGATTCTTCTTATTATTTAGATTATTTAAAAAAAAAAAGTTAAAAGGATATTTGTTTTAAAAGATAAAAGATAAAAGATCTTCCTCATAAATAGGAACCTTTTATCTATATCTTTTAAAGAAGATCTCGAAGATTTAATAGAGTGGTTATGTATTGAACTGCTATGTTTGGAATGGTGTGGGTATTACTGAACATTCAATTTGAAAGCATTATCATTCTGCCTCGTTTCTTCTTAAGTCTTCTGGTTCATCTGAACGCTGATATCCTAACTCCAAATGATGATTGTGTTGCTGAATGTTGAATGATGATATCCTGAAGTTGTTTCTGTTGAAGCTGTGCAGTTTAGATGTTGTTTTGAAGTATGTTGCAGGCCAATATCCTGAAGTTGTTTTTGTTGCTGTTTCTGTTGAAGTTGTGCAGTTCAGATGTTGTTTTGAAGTCTATTGTAGGCTAATATCTTGAAGTTGTTTATGTTGTTGTTTTTGTTAAAGCTGTGCAGTTCAGATGCTGTTTTGAATACTGGCTACAAGGTAGAGAAATGAAATGATGATTATGTTGATCTGTTGTGTTAATTATGAGGTTGGATATGGATGTTTGCTGACTGTTGCTTTATGAAAAGTCTCTGAGATGCATTGTTTTGAACCAGAAAAGAAATTCCTTTTAGATAAAAAGGGGAGTTTGTTGAAGATTTTGTCTAAAAGATATTATGAGATTATTCTTTTAAAAGATAAGATAATTAAATAATAAAAAGATTCTCCTTGGTTTTAGGAATCTTGCTAATTATCTTTGAAAAAACAAGATTTATGCATATAGATCTTGTATGTATAAATAGGGCTTTCGAAGATAGGGTGTGTGCGCGAAAAAATATTAAAAAGATTATTCACGACTGAAGGTTAACGAAGAACTGATTGTAGAAGCTGCAGGAACGAAAAGGTAGTATGATCTTATGTCTATAAGATCAACATGTTGATCTAATTTGATATTGATGATGAGTAAGGTATACGACATAGTAGTGATTCGAGTGGTCACAGAATACTTCAGAAGAGGATGAAGATATTGTCGAAGAGATTCACTCATGCATTCAGGGGGAGCCTAAAGTCTTAAGTTGTTAAGCATGTTAAATAGTCATATAGTAGAACAAAGTTCATATGTTGTTTCTATGTATTTTGACTGAAAGTGAATCTTAATAAAATTACTCATCAAGGTTGTGCGCAGCTCCCCAGACGTATGCATCATTGGCAGAACTGGGTTAACAAAGTTCTTTGTGTCATTCTTATATGTTGTCCCAAAAAAATTAATAGTTTAGATGTGCAAGAAAAAAGTAAGTTTTCTCAAATATAAAGAGGACGAAAAGGACTGAGAAAACTTATTAAACATTAATTATCAAACACTGTGCTAATAGTGAAAGATGAAAACTTTTAAGTTACAAAAAAGAACAGTCTATTAATACCCAAAGTTGTTGGAACAGTGCTCAATTTATTTGCCAAAAATATTTCTTGCTCCACAATGAGCGTTAACAAAAAGCATCGGGATAGGTCTCCTATCTCGATGCTTTTTTGGTCGGTATCAGCATGGATAGTTTATATGGGAATCGATCAAATTAGCCCTTAATTTCAAGTTTATCATTGTTTACACAAATGACATTTATGAGTGTCATCAAATTATTTTTTGTATAAATCAAACAAAATATGATAGCTACAATAGATTTAGTTTATAGATCTCACAAATTATTTAAAACAATTTCAAAGGCACATATTTATAACTTTCCATATAAATAATTTACGCAAACTATTATGTGATTTTGAGTATGGAAAAAAAATATTCTTTTTTAATTTATTCTTGTCCTTTCCATTGTCTAACAAAATTTTTTATCTTTGTAAAATAAATATTTGAGTTCTCAAATTTTAAACTGAAAAACGAATTTGTGTGAATTAATTGTTTTAGTTTTTGAAACTTAACATAGTTTTTTAGAATTGAACAAACGTTTATAAAAATAATTTTTTTATAAAAAAAAGTCATTCATATGAAATTGGGTCTCAATCTTTTATAATTTATTTTTTAAAAAGAAAAAAAAAAAAGGAAATCTCTTTTGATATTATTGAGATTTCTTTGTCCCACAGAATCATACAAATATTTGTCAGAGATACCAAAATCATTTAAAAATAAAAGAGAATACAGTAAGAGAGGATTATTAAACCATGAAGAAAATAAGTAATATTAGAAAGAAATAATACACCAAAAACATAATGCCAAACAACTTCCTCATTAACAGAAAATTTGTTGTCCCAATCACAAAACATATTTTTGGTAAGTTCAATACTAACGTACTTTTAGGTAATTCTATTCAAAAGTGTTTAATAAAAAAAAATACAATATTGATATTTAGCTCCATACTTCTTTTGAGTAAATTACATTTTTTTTATTAGTAAATTACAAAAGTGATTTGAATGTGATTAGTAGTAGGTACATGACTTCTTTTGAGTAAATTACACTTTTTTTTTTTGTTATCGAGATATGTGTTTAATGCCTATTTTGTTTCTATGGTTTAAAAAGCAACATTTTAACCCTCAAATTTAGAAAATCATTGTAAATGATCCTTAAAACTAGTTGAATATTAATTGACCTAACTAGATATGTTCATTTAACCCGCGGGCCAGGGCCGCGCAAGGACCCACCCTGAACGAGGTAGGAAATTTCCGAAAACATGGAAAATGGGAGAGGGAGGGGAGATTATTTTTTCTCCATTGACATTTTAGGGTTGAGGATGAAAAATACATTTTCAACCCTATCTCAAAAGAAAATATATATATGTATAGTTATATTTATATGTATATTTATACTTATTCATACTTATATTTATTTATAAAAAACAAAAGTGAAGAATATTTTCATGCGGGAAACCTGATCCCCATATAATCCCCGTCTCATTCCCGTGGTGATGGAAAATGGGATAAGGGCTCGAACGGGGACGAAGAATGGCATCTTCGTCCCCGTCTTGCCCGATGGGCATCTTTAGACTTAACAGATGGATGTGTTGTAAATTTCTTTTTATTGTCCTTGTCTTTAGGCCTAACGTGTTAGTGGGGTAAGCATGTGTCATCACCACTAGCACACTAGTACCTAGTTTATAGAACAGTCTATTTTAGGTTTTCTTTCTATTTTGTTCATCTTTCATTAGTTGAACGTGCTTGTATTGTCTATATATAGGCCATTTAATTGATTGATAAAATTAAGTCAAGTATTGAATATTTTCTTCTGATTTAATTAACATTGGTATCAGAGCTAGGTTGGTGAGTGATATTGGGTTAAACAAACAAAAAATGGTGAGTGATCTGAGAGTTGGGTTGGTGAGTCAAAAAAGGAGTGAGCGAATGCTTCTTTGATTTGTCTTGCAACAGCAATATATTATCATGACAACTGATAACTTTTTCCAACCAGCAATTCCTCGCTTTGATGGTCATTATAACCATTGGAGCATGCTAATGGAAAATTTCTTGAGGTTTAAGGAATATTGACAGGTTGTTGAATCTGGAGTAGTAGAGCGTGCACCTGGAGCAATATTGTCTGATACACAAAAGTCAGAATTGTTAAGCTCTTTGCTGATTCATGAGCAAAAAGTTACCAAGCAAGAAAAAAAGGAACAAGTATTGAAGGCTTCAATTGAAAATCAGTCAACATTCAAAGGAGATAGAGGACGAGCTTTATCTACAAAAACACAACTCATTCTTGCTTCTCAGCGAAATTGAAGGATGTCTCTTGGCTATGGCATTTTCGCTATGGTCACTTGAACTTTGGTGGATTGAAAACTCTACAGCAGAAAAATATAGTGACATGGCTTCCTCAAATTGAAGTTCCTGTTGAAGTTTGTGAAGAGTGCGTTGTCAGCAAGCAACATCAAGATCCTTTTCCAACAGGAAAGTCAGGGAGAGCAAAGAGACCATTGGAGTTGGTGCATTCATATTTGTGTGGTCCGATAAACCCCTCTTCAAATGGAGGATTTCGTTGATGATTATAGTAGGAAAACTTGGGTATATTTTTTGCAGAACAAATCTGAAGCTTTTATTGCTTTTAGGAGCTATAAAGTGCAAGTTGAGAAAGAAATTGGCAGCTCAATCAAAGTTCTTCACACAGATCATGGTAGAGAGTATATCTCACGTGAATTTGAAACTTTCTGTGAGAATAATGGAATCAAAAGACAGCTAACTGCAGCCTACATGCCACAACAAAATGGTGTCTGTGAGCGAAAAAATCGCACTGTTCTCAATATGGTGAGAAGCCTTTTGATGAAAAGTGGTATTCCAAGAACTTTCTGGCCTGAAGCAGTCAATTGGAGCATCCATATATTGAATAGAAGTCCCACACTTGATGTACGAAATATGACTCCGGAGGAAGCATGGAGTGAATGGAGGCCGAAGGTAGATCATTTCAAAAAATTTTGGTGTATTGCCTATACCCATATTCCAAATCAGAAGTGAACAAAGCTAGATGACAAAGGAGAAAAGTGTGTCTTTCTTGGTGTAAGTGATCAATCAAAAGCTAATCCTTGCAATAAGAAAATTATAATCAACCGTGATGTAGTTTTTGATGAAGCAAAAATATTCAATACTTGACTTAATTTTATTAATCAATCAAATGGCTTATATATAGACAATACAAGCACGTTCAACTAATGAAAGATGAACAAATCAGAAAGTGGAAAACCTAAAACAAAATCTCCTATAAACTAGGTAGTAGTGTGCTAGTGGTGATGATACATACTTACCCCACTAAAACGTTAGGCCTAAAGACAAGGACAATAAAAAGAAATTTTCAACAATGCGTAACTTAAACTGATAATTTTTCTCAGAAAAGATCAGTTTAAAGACTTATTGATTGCACAAACTCCAAGCAGCTTCCGTAACTTCTGAAATGCAGGCAACTTCAATGGTTTGGTCATTATATCAGCAATTTGATCTTCACTTTTGCAGTAGTAAAGTTCAATAACTCCATCTCTTGTTAAATCCCTTAGGAAGTGAAACTTCACATCTATGTGCTTACTCCTTCCATGTAGAACAAGATTCTTAGAAAGTTTGATGGCAGAGCTATTATCACAATAGACTTTAGTAGCACCCTCTTGCTTGAAGTATAGCTCCTCAAGTATTTTTCTCTGCTAAATTGCTTGACAAGTGCAGACTGTTGCAGCTACAAACTCCGCTTCAGTTATTGACAGAGTAACAATTGGTTGCTTCTTTGAACACCACGAAATTGCTACCAAACTCATCATGAATACATATCCAGAAGTACTCTTTCTATCACTAAGATCACCAGCATAATCACTATAAGTAAAACCAACTAAACTTGATTTTTCACCCTTCTTGTAGAATAGTTCATATTCTGAAGTTCCTTGCAAGTATCAAAAAATCCTCTTGGCAGCTAAAAGATGCATCTCTGTTGGGAATTCCATATATTTACATATAATGCTTACAGCATGCAAAATATCAAATATTGTTGTTGTCAAATACATTAAACTCCCCATAATTTGCTTATAGAGTGTCTTCCTTCCTTCAAGATCTCGAACAAGTTTAAGACCCACTTCCATAGGCATGCTTACAGGATTGCAATTCGCCATTCGAAACCTGTCCAACATCTCTTGTGCATATTTTTTTTTTAGAAATAAAAATTACACTTGTTGATTGAACCACTTCAATCTCCAAAAAATAATGCATTTTTTTAAGATCAGACATTTCAAATTCAACTATCATAGATCTCTTAGATTTCTCAATCATGGCACTGTCGTTTCCAGTAAAAATAAGATCATCCACATATAAGCAAACAATGAGTAATTTTCTTCCATCTTCAATTTTTGTAAAAAGAGTATGCTCATATGGACATTTCTTAAATCCCTCCTTAGTAAAATAAGCATCTATATGACTATACCATGCTCGTGGAGCTTGTTTTAGTTCATATAATGTCTTTTTGAGTCTATAAACTTTGTGTTCATCTTTGACCTTCACATAACCAGGAGGTTGATCGACAAATACCTTTTCTTGGAGCTCACCATGTAAAAATGCTGATTTCACATCCAACTGGAAAATAGGCCATGAATTTTGGACTGCCAAAGAGACCACCAATCTGATTGTATCATGTCTTGCAACTGGAGCAAAGACTTCTTTGTAGTCGACACCAAATTCCTGCTTATACCCCTTTGCAACTAAGCATGCCTTGTGAAGGAATGGAATTCCTAAAGCGAAAGCGTATGAACGCCGTGCAAGTGAAATTCAATTTATGAAACCAATAAATTCAAAGAAAAATAATAAACATGCTTCTCATGGAAAAGGTGAAAATAAACTAACCTTTGTAGAACCAATTGAATTGAAGGAATGGAATTCCTTTGTAGAACCAATTCTTCTTCCAAGCTTCGAGACACCACAAAATCTTCCTCGTTATTCTCCAAGTAAAGAGTCACAGAGAGTTGTGGGCTTCTGTAATTTTGGTAAGGGAAGAAGCTTTTGGGAGAATTTTGTTTCTTTGGGATACAGAGAGACCGTAAGATTGTGCTGTTCTAAAAAAAACTTTCCCTTTTTTTTTTCTTTTAAAACAAATCTCAACAATGGAGGGAAAGTTATCAAAATAACTTCCCCTTCTTTCCCACGTAGAATAACTCCCAAGGGAGTTATTCTATTCTATTTAAATATATTAATATATATGTATGTATGTTTGTATTAATTAAAATAAATAAAATCAATATAAATTTAATTACAAATATATTATATCTCATATAATATAAACTTTATATTATATCATATATAATATAACCAATGATTTAGATCTCTCATATAATCTATAGTTCTAATATGAATCGAATTCAATTTTAACCTATAGTTTATTTATGAATCTCATTCATATTATTATTATTATTTGAATCATATTCAAATATTAACTTCTCTCATAAAAAACTTTACATTATAATGTATCAAATACATTATATTAATTGTATCATATACAATTTATTCCCTTTAATCAATTTAAACAATTCAAATTAAACCAAAATAAATTTGATTCTCATTTATCCTTATTGAGCTAACAAGGGGACCTTATGGACCTACAGATTGAAGCTCCAATGAAATGAGATTAATTAATTAAACTCTTTAATTAAATTTAATCTCTATTCATTAACTATTAGTCATTCCACTAAAGACTAATAGTTGCACTCTTCTAATTGTAGATATATTTTTGTGTCCATTAGATATAACAAATCAACAGTGCAATGACCCTTCACAAATTGCTCGTAAGTATAGCTAAGCCAAAAATTACCGTTTTGCCCCTGTAGTTACATCTAACTCCTTAAGTACCATTGATTCCTCTAATGAACAATAATTATAGTCCTACTATAACTGAACTCCTCTCAAGCCAAGAGAGGGTGTGGCGCCACATTGTTCAAGTCTTGAAATCAACCCTTAAAAGAGCAATTTCTCTACTTACTCTATCTATAAAGAATGCTTGTGTAGCTGTGTTCCCAGCTCCTCAATCAGACGAATCCCCAAAATGGTAGGCATATTGAGTCGGCTACATAGGCCACTCTCACCCATATAAATCAAAGGATCACCTTCATAAGCAGGAGTTCACAACTCACTCAGGATTCAGGTCAAGTCACCTATAGTCATCCTGGTGAAATGTAGTCTCAACTAGTAACGGTGTTAATAAGAGAGACTATACATTTCATGGTCCAGTCTTATACAAACTCTTTGTATAGAATACCCCCGCTCTAATATCTCGACATGAATGATTAGGATCAAATCATTTGTAGCACTTTAGAACAATTGTAACAACTACAAAGCAGGCCGTATTCGTAGTGTCACCAGGATAAGGTATCCAGCCTTATCCATTTACTACAGACCATTTAGGTTATCACTTAAATATGATCCACTTGTATGTCTTCCACATACATGTTTAGGTTATAGAAGATAACCTTGGATGTTAGTTTATTGGTTTTGTGAGTTAATGCAATTAAATGTCAAATAAAATAAAACACTTTATTTTATTAGATAAATAAAAAGATTGTATAATATATACAATTACAAACTACAAGACCACGAGATTTAGGGCATCAACCCCAACACCTTGTACTTGTCGACTTCGCCATTCTCTTTTAATTTTGTCTTGTACACCCACTTGACCCCAATTGTCTTGTGACCTTTAGGAAGATCAATCAGCTCCCATGTGTTGTTCTGTTCAATGGCTTCGATTTCTTCATCCATCGCCCTTTGCCATTTTGGATCCTTAATAGCTTCTTCAAAAACCGTAGGATCACAATCGAAAAATAGAGCAAAAAAAATTCTTAATCAAAAACTACATCACGGCTGATTATAGTTTTCTTAGTGCAAGAATTGTAAAGCTTGTAAGCTTTTGATTGATCACTTACACCAAGAAAGACACACTTTTCTCCTTTGTCATCTAGCTTTGTTCGATGGAATAGGATGATGTGGCGTTCAATTAAAAACGAGATAGCAAAAAATTAATTTTATATACTAGTTGGGTTCTCTGAGGTGAACTTTTTTTTCTTTCACTCCTTTGTTTAGGGTCCTCTAGTTCTAGAACAAAAACTAACGTGGGGAGGAACCAATCCCCCGCTCTCTTTATCTCATTTGGTTGTGGGCACTTTTTAATATTCTTCATTTTTCTAAAAGGAAATCTAAGTTTTTAAGAATAGCAATGAACCCATTTTTCAGAGGATGCTTCACTGAGAGAAGCCAAAACGTAAAAGAAAAATCAAGCTTCCACTATATTGTGGCAGGTTTTCGAACACAGAGGGATGCGAAAGAGATGGAGGGTGAATATGCCCAAGCACTGAAATATTGTTACCAAATATATATACGAAATAGTTATGGCAGCTGAGATGGATAAATGAGAAAAATTGGATGAGACTTTGATCGGAAAGAATGATAATGAAATCAGCAACAACGTTCATTCTTTCTAAGTAATATATACAATCATGTAATTAGTAGTAACGATTGATTAAATGTTTATGTCAATATGAAGTTGGACTTATATAAATTAGGGTATGTAACATTTGTATTATTTGAATAATTTATATTGATCATCAATTGGCTGGTAGGAAGGGTGTGTGTGTGGTGCAGAGAGTAAAGAAAATGCCAGAAAAATAAAGATGATCAAGTGAAAGTGAGGTTTTAAGGAAAAGGAAATATAGGATTCAAAAAATAAAGATGCTAATTATTTGATGTCGAGAAAATGAAAGTCCCACCTTAAAAAAATAATTAAGTGTTCAATCATAAGTTATTACATATCATATTTTTGTATTTTAAAAATATATATTTATATAATACATAATTTTATTCAAAAGAATGCACGTGGGCTAAATCCAAGTATTACTCTTCTTTGAAAGCTTAGTTTTCGAAAAAGAAATTTAACACGTCTCTAAATTCCCCATGAAAAAAAGTATGAGGCTGAGAATGAATTCTCTATCCTCATCCTCCTTTCTATTTCATTCTCCATCTCCACGAAATTCCCCATATTCTCCATGAGAAATTTCTCTTCTTAGTAT
The DNA here is from genome assembly GCF_025177605.1 of Cucumis melo. Classification (NCBI taxonomy): domain Eukaryota; kingdom Viridiplantae; phylum Streptophyta; class Magnoliopsida; order Cucurbitales; family Cucurbitaceae; genus Cucumis; species Cucumis melo. The sequence continues at coordinate 27,856,994 of NC_066864.1, forward strand.
TTGAAGAATGCACAAAATAATTAACTTAAATCACTAATATGAAAATAGTTGTAATAAAATAGTTAGATTCTCACTTATATGTTACAAAGATATACCATTTACCTTTTTAAATTTACGTTCTTAAAATGATTTGCATTCTCTTAATGATAACAAGTAGAGTTCTTAGCCAAATTAAAAAATAAACAATAATAATAATAATGTAGTTATTGATTTACAAAATTATCCGAATATTTTGATTTAGTTTTCAAAGTTAGACTTGATTTTTTAGAATATTGGAAAAAATGGATAACAAAGAAAAGTTTTAGGGATAGAATGAGTGTTTAAAGGCGATTTTAAAAATCAAAACCAAAACGACTTTTAAAATTTTTAATTTCATAATTCGTAAAAATTAAAATGTCTTTCACGTTAAATAGATGTCTCTGCTATTTTTCTTTGTCCTTTAAAATAATGAAACTATAGGAAAATCAAGTATCAAATAATGGTCATCTTCACACGTAGTTCTTGATTTATAAGTTATAACTAAATCAAAAATCAACTATAGAGATCGATGGAGCGAAGAACAACTCAAAATCACATTTTATGCCAACAAGAACTTAGTTGAAGAAGCTAATATTTGTATGTCCTTAAGAGGTTCATTGTTCAAATCCTTCCACCCACTTATACTTATGAAAAAAATAACATTTCATATTAGTATTACCAAATGTGTCATTTTAAACACGTCCCAACAAATGTTGTATGTGATTAACCACAGTAAATTATATTTATCATATGGCAAAATAAAAACAATTTTACTACATTAATAATTATTAATTTTAGCGGTTTTAGTAGAGGTGAATCCATCCAAATCAGATTGTGCATTAGCATTGTTTTTTAACCCTTCACAAAGCCCCAAAATATGTTGAAAGCAAAAGACAAAGGTCTAATTACATTTATAATCTCATTTGAGTATATGAACGAACCCAACAACTATCATAAACAATCTTAATCAATTGCTGACCAAATTTCACAATATCTTTTTATATCCACAAGTGTCCGACTTGCTTAACGTGTACCATTAATCATTAAAACAACATTTTGGTGCCGCAAAGAGATGGTCACCACGCATGACCAATCCATTCATCTATGATAGCAATGGTTAACCAAGCTAACCTCTCAACCACAATAAATGACACGAGTCCAGTCCTCCAGTGACAACTTACGTAATTTTCTTTATTAATTTTCCAAAGTTCTAATTTCATTTTTTAATATTATTACATATTATCACGTGATCTTTTATTGTCTATAGTTTGTGTTTGCTTTCTCACAATTTTATTTAAGGACCAGATTTGCACATATTAGAGAAAAGAACACGATGGGGTTAACTTTGAGGCTAAGCAATTCATACATTCATTTTCTCTCAGCTCACAAGCTTCTTAATGAAGTATCAAAATTTCTTTTTAGAATAATATTATAAGTAGACGTGTTTATTGAGCTAGATTGTATACTTTGCCAATAAAAATATGTAGATTATACACGAGGGAAGTAATTAAAAAAAAAGGTTATTCCTTTTGATGTCTAAGAGAACCTATACTGAACCAGGCGCTAAAGATACTCATATGAAGGCTAATCAATCAAACATACAAGAAAAAGGAAAAAAACAGAGCCAAAATTGAAATGATGGGTTGAAAGGACCATCAGACCAAAAGGGGTAGAGCTCATTCCTGTGATGCACCCTCATTTCTTGTTAAATCCATTGCCTCAGCCTCTGTTGAATTGTCGGGTTTGTTGTCGCCTTTCTTACCTGAAATTTGTTAAGAAAACTTGGTTCAATAATCTAAAGATATATCCCCTTACAGTAAGGGTTAGAAAAATGATCATTAATGTTTCTCCTCCGCCCAACATTACCTTTCTTCTTCTTCCCCCCACCCTTCTTCTTTGTCTTTGTTCCAAGTGCTAACCAAGCCTTAATTTCAGGATTGTCGATAGTTTTTGTGGGCTGAAGTTCTTGCAGTGCATGAGAGGTAATTCGATCTGATCCATTAGGCATCAACAAGACTGTAAATTCAGATCAACAAGACTGTAAATTTGATGTGGGCAACGTAATCTGTTAAGACACTCCCAGTTCCTTTTCTATTTCCTTTCAAAATTCAGATTACAGCCCAAGAACTAAATAACAAAATAACACTAAGCTTAATAATATAGTCTCACTGAGCTTGTAGGAACACTCAAGCTTGCGAACAATACACACAGAGAAAAGGAAAAACAAAACACAATAACAAGGAATTTCTGCCCTCCTTCCTTGCTACCAACCAGCTACTTAAAACACAAAAAAAAAACACAAAATAAACAAACGGTAACCTGTGCTGCACTCTCCCCTCTCAGGAGGTGGCTGCCCTGCCTTCTGCTTCAAAACATTCGTACCCTTCTCTGTGCCTCCTGTCCCCCTTTTAATCCCCACTACTAACGGACTGTGGGTCCCCTCTCTGGTCCCCATCCTCCTTGCTTTCTTCCCCTTCAACACGTGCCTGCTCGGGATTGGTTTCATGGTTATGATCTTCTTTGCCACTTGTCTCCCCCTCATTGGTTTCATGTTTTTTCTTATTCTTCCTATGATACGTAAATAGAATTGGTGGCCTAGCATCACTCTCCTCTTCCAAATCCACCTTGTCCTCAAGGTGGAATTCCGGAAATTGATATTTCATGTCAGTGCAACTCTCCCATGTCGCCTCGTGTGGGGGCAGTCCTTTCCAACTGATCAAGGCTTCCCATTCCCTAGTAGATGGATTCTTGCGATAGCCGTAAACCTCTTCCGGTTGTGTGATCCATTCGTGGTTTTCATTGATGTATGGAGTCAATGATTGTACGGTTTCTCCTCTTCCGACCGCTTTCTTCAACTGGGATACATGGAACACGGGGTGGATAGCAGCCTCAGCGGGTAGTTCAAGTCTATATGCCACCTTCCCGATCCTTTCTAAGACTCGATACGGTCCGAAATACTTTGGAGACAGCTTTTCATTTCTTTTCTTTCTGATGGATGCCTGTCTGTAAGGACGCAATTTGAGAAACACCATGTCCCCTTCCTGAAATTCTACTTCCCTTCGTTTACTGTCAGCTTGTTTCTTCATCCGTTCTTGTGCTAGTTTCAAGTGTTCCTTCAAGGCCCCCAGCGTTATATCCCTGTCTTTCAGCTGCTGGTCTAGCGTTGAATTAGGTGTCTCCATATCTCCATAATAAATCAAGGGAGGAGGTAAACGTCCATAGACGGCTTGAAAAGGAGTAATTCCAATCGAACTATGATAGGTTGTATTGTACCAGTATTCGGCCCAATGTAACCACTGGCTCCACTCCTGTGGTTTTTCCCCACAAAAGCACCTCAAGTATGTCTCGACACTTTTATTTACCACCTCGGTCTGCCCATCCGATTGGGGGTGATATGAGGAGCTCCTGTTCAGCTTAGTACCTGCCAGACGGAAGAGTTCCTTCCAGAAATGGCTTAGGAAAACCTTGTCCCTGTCGGACACTATAGACCTCGGGTACCCATGGAGTCTGACCACTTCCTTTATAAAGGTTTCAGCCACCATCTTGGCCGTAAACGGATGCTTCAGCAGCAGGAAATGACTATATTTACTCAACCTATCCACCACCACCAGGATCACATCCCATCCCTTGGATTTTGGTAGTCCTTCAATGAAGTCCATGGAGATATCACTCCATATTGCATCTGGAATTTCTAAAGGCATCAGTAGCCCTGCTGGGGTTAAGGCTGATGACTTGTTTCGTTGGCAGATGGCACACTCTTCACAGTACCGCATAACATCCCTTTTCATTCCCTTCCAATAAATTTCCCCAGCCAGCCGCTTATAAGTTCTTAAGAACCCCGAGTGTCCTCCGAACACAGAGTCATGGTAGGTGTGCAATATCGTGGGAAGCAAGGTGGATTTGTTTGAGACTACCAATCTTCCCTTAAACTTCAGCACCCCCTGCTGCAGGGTGTAATGGGGTATCTCCATCCCTTGTTCTTCGATCAACCGGATGATTTCTCGCAGCGCTGGATCTTGCCTGGTTTCTTCTTTGAGGATCTCTACATCTATCAAAGCAGGAGCTGTAATTTGGTTCAGTTGTGCTGTTGGAGTTATCCTGGATAAGGCGTCGGCTGCTTTGTTTTCCAGCCCGGGTTGGTAAACTACCTCAAACGAATACCCCAAGAGTTTTGCTACCCACTTCTGGTATTGGGGCTGCACCACCCGTTGTTCCAACAAATACTTCAGCGATCTTTGGTCTGTCTTTACCGTGAACTTCCTTCCCAGTAGGTATGGCCGCCATCTCTGGACTGCAAGGACTACGGCAATTAATTCTCTTTCGTACACTGGCCTTGATCTGTCTCGAATACTCAAAGTTTTACTGAAATACGCCACCGGCTTCCGGCATTGAGTCAGCACAGCCCCCACTCCGAACCCTGAAGCATCGGATTCAATTTCGAAAGGCAGGCTGAAGTCGGGCATAGTGAGTACCGGAAGAGTCATCATGGCTCTCTTAAGTTTACCAAAGGCTGCCTCCTCTTCTTCACCCCATTTGTACGCACCTTTCTTAAGCAGCTGGGTAAGTGGCGCGGCTATTGTTCCATAATTCTTAACAAAACGCCGGTAGTAGCCCGTCAGTCCTAGGAAGCCCCTAACTTCCCGCACATTAGCCGGAGTTGGCCATTCACTCACTGCCCGTATCTTTTCTGGATCTGCTTCGATACCTTGTTCCGAAATGAAATGCCCCAAGTAACTAATCCGCGGTTTTGCAAAGCTGCATTTCTCCATATTCACATATAACTCCTTTTCTTGGAGTAATCCTAGGACCACTTCTAAGTGCTGGAGGTGCTCTTCCATCCCTTGGCTATACACTAAAATATCATCGAAGAATACCAGCACAAACCTTCTCAAATACGGCTTAAACACTTGATTCATCAGGGCTTGAAAAGTCGAGGGAGCATTGGTTAATCCAAACGGCATCACCAGGAATTCATAATGCCCTTCATGCGTTCTGAACGCGGTCTTCTCGATGTCTTCTGGGCACATTCTTATTTGATGATAACCGGCTTTGAGATCGATTTTAGAAAACACACTAGCCCCCTTCAATTCATCAAACAATTCTTCTATCACCGGTATAGGGAACTTGTCGGGGATCGTGACGTTGTTCAATGCCCGATAGTCTACACAGAACCGCCAGCTTCCGTCTCTCTTTCTCACTAACAGAACCGGGCTGGAGTACGGGCTTTTGCTCGGACGAATAATCCCTGAGGTCAACATCTCATCCACCAGTCTTTCCATTTCTTCCTTTTGATGATGCGCGTACCGGTATGGCCTTACGTTGACTGGATCAGCTCCACTCTTCAAGTAAATATGGTGATCAATGCCACGCTGGGGTGGGAGTGTTGAGGGCCATTCAAACACGCGAGCAAACCGCTGGAGCAGGGCTGCTATTGGTTCCGCGTTCATCTCCCCTGGCTCTCTATCCTGTTCATACTCTTCCAACGGCCCACACTCTATGGTTCTGCACTCCACGAGGAACCCCTGATCATCAGCTCCCCACGATTTCATCAGATTCTTCAAACTTACTCGAGCTTTGGTAAGGCTCGGATCCCCCCGTATCACCACCTTCTTCCCCTGATGATGGAATGTCAACACCAGCCTTTTCCAGTCGACTTCGGTCACTCCCAGAGAGTGGAGCCACTGCATCCCTAGGATCATGTCTACTCCTCCCAGCTGCAGAGGTAGGAAGCTATCTGTCACCTTCCAACCTTCCAAGTGCACCTCGACATCCTGGCACACCCCCTTCCCTTTGACTGCTGTTCCCGACCCCAGGATCACTCCATAGTTCGGTGTCTCCTGCAATGTTACTCCCAATCTGGTCACCAAATCTTCCGCAATGAAGTTGTGTGTCGCCCCACAGTCGATCAGAATCACTACCTCTTCTCCTCCTACCTTTCCCTTGACCTTCATAGTCCCCGGGTTATTCAATCCCACCACGGAGTTAAGCGACAATTCGATGTTTAAGTTCTCCACGCCTTGCACGTCTACTTGTTTCATCTCAGCCTCCGCATCAAAGAATTCCTCCTCCACAATCTCTAACTCTTCCCCTCCTTCTTTGACTACGAGCATCCGGAGCTCCTTATGTTCTTTCAATTTGCATCGATGCCCTGCAAAGTACTTCTCCCCACAACGGAAACACAAGCCCTTTTCTCTTCGAGCTTGGAACTCTGCGTCAGACAACCTTTTCGTGGGCCCTTCCCGTCGGTTATCCCCCGTAGCTACCTCTCTTAGGGTGATCGTTCTCATTGGCCAACTTCCACTGGTCGTTCCTTCTTTCGTGGCTGTCGCTATGGTGTTCTTAGTTTGCAGGGGTTTATGGCCCGTTTTACTATCGTAGGCACTGATCAGCCCACATTCCCTTCGGACCATTTCCCTATTTTCTATCTTCAAAGCCAGCTTCATCATCTGGGCCAGCCCATTGGGCTCCAGGGTTTCTACTTCAGACTTCAACCATGGGCTTAACCCGTTCATAAACGTTTCTTCTAACACCACCGTAGGTAGGGAAGCCACCGGAGCCAGTAGCTTGTCGAAACGGTTCCGGTATTCCTCGACTGTGGTCTCCTGCTTGATCGTTAAGAACCTGCCCACCAACGTTCCTTCCCTGGTCGCTCGGAACCTCACCAGCATTTTCTGTTTTAAATCATCCCAGCCGGCAAAAGCTTCCCGCTCTTCTTGTGATCGGTACCAATCCAACGCAGGCCCATCGAAACTGATCACCGCCACCGTGAGTTTCTCTGAATCCGTCAGGTTGTGTATCTTAAAATATCGGTCTGCTCGGAAAAGCCATGAGTCGGGTTCGGTTCCATCGAATACTGGCATCTCCACCTTCTTAAACTTACTCCGATCTACTGATCGCTCTTCCTCTGTTTTCGTTTCCAGCTTCGGCTCTTCAACCATCGCTAGAGGTGACGCCTCTGCCATGGTGACCTTGCTAGTAGATCCTTCTTCTATCTTTCGTTCGGGAGAATCTTCTTTAACGATTCCTTCAATGTACTTCAATATCACCTGCTGCTGTTGCGCCTGTTTGTCGATCTGAGAGTTCATTTCCGCGATGCTTTTGGCTAACAAGGCTATATTCTCCTCTATCACCGGTAGCCTTTTCATTTCCAACTCCACCGTCTCCAACCTTTCTTCCACTGCTTTCGTCATGGATACGTTTTGCCCAGGTATGATGCTCTGATACCAAAAATGTTAAGACACTCCCAGTTCCTTTTCTATTTCCTTTCAAAATTCAGATTACAGCCCAAGAACTAAATAACAAAATAACACTAAGCTTAATAATATAGTCTCACTGAGCTTGTAGGAACACTCAAGCTTGCGAACAATACACACAGAGAAAAGGAAAAACAAAACACAATAACAAGGAATTTCTGCCCTCCTTCCTTGCTACCAACCAGCTACTTAAAACACAAAAAAAAAACACAAAATAAACAAACGGTAACCTGTGCTGCACTCTCCCCTCTCAGGAGGTGGCTGCCCTGCCTTCTGCTTCAAAACATTCGTACCCTTCTCTGTGCCTCCTGTCCCCCTTTTAATCCCCACTACTAACGGACTGTGGGTCCCCTCTCTGGTCCCCATCCTCCTTGCTTTCTTCCCCTTCAACACGTGCCTGCTCGGGATTGGTTTCATGGTTATGATCTTCTTTGCCACTTGTCTCCCCCTCATTGGTTTCATGTTTTTTCTTATTCTTCCTATGATACGTAAATAGAATTGGTGGCCTAGCATAATCACCTGCAGAATAAATCATTGTGTGAGGAAGAGAACAAAAGAACAATGCAAGAGACAAAATTAAAATAATTTTAAAAAGGGTAAAAGGGCTTACCAGGCTTTTCATGGAGGACGGGAAATGGTTGCAATAGATCGTGATTAACACATTCGACTAGTCCCAGCCTAGCTCTTTTCTCTTCCAAAGCCCTATTAAGGTGTTAAAACCTATGCCTCAGAATTGCAGAAGCAAATGCCTCCCGAAAAAATTCATTGTCAAAACACAACCAACCTAGCAGTGAAAGGCAGAATAGGAAATTTCTGACTTATTTCACTGAAAATAAACCTAGATGCTTTCATCTTCAAGTGATAGTTCTTGTCCACAGCTCTCTTATATATAGTCGTCTGCTTCTCGTCCAACAGCTTAGGCTGTACAGATTTGTTCGAAAACAATTGGTATTGCATCATTTAGAAAAAAAAGAATTAATCAGGTGACGATGGTTATTCAGCTTAAAGGCCTTATTACCTTGCCTTCACCCGTACTTGTGACTATGTCTATTGCATAAATTTCATTCTCTTCAAACTCGGCATCATCGACTCTTGTTTCTGGATTTGAAACACTGAGAATAACCTTGTTTCCATCAATCACAAATTGCTTCAACTGGTGGCTAAGAACCCCTTCAACAATTTTGCAATCATAAGCAGCTGCAACCTTTTGAATGGCTTCTGTTACATCTTTATTCTGAAGTTGAGAGGATTTAATTAATCAATAGAAACTTTCAAAAAGAAATCATCAAGAATTCAGAGGAAAAAAGAACGGAAAAAGAAAAAATAAACAAACCCATCATTAGGCATTTATAACCATAAAAAATCCAATTATGTATTAATCATGACTAACAAGATTACACGACTTATGATGCCAATAATGATGGGAAAAAACAACAGACCACCTGAAAAAGTAACATGCCCTATCAGAGTAACTATGACAAAAGCCTCATTTGGAATATATTCCATAGCTTCAATAAAGTTTTCATCATGTAGGGCTCTTAAGCAACAACGCAGAGATAGAATACAGAAGAAACAGCTACCATTTGCCAAAAATGAGGAGTTGTAAGCACAAAATTGAAGGAATAAAAGAAAACGAATACGTACACAATATTTTAAGCACTAACTAAAATTCTTGTTTTATAGTATAAACCCTATTCACTATTATAAAACATCACATGAGTATATCATCAGGATGTATATATCTTACAACAATTTGGACAAATGAGGTTTGAGACAGACATCATCCATGGAAAGTCAACTATGAATATGGTATACCAAATTTGACCGATCACAATATAGGCAACAGGGAAAGAGGCAATTCACAGTCACAAATCACCTCGACAAAGTTGCCTTTGTTATCTGGTTATGAGAAAATGGATTGTTGATAATATAAACTCCAGCCACTATCGTTAGACATCACTAAGATTATCATGACAACATATTTTGTATAATAATTTGGGCAATTAAGACCATAGGCATCATCCTTGAGATGTCAGCTTACGATATCCCAAATTCACCATACACAATTATAGGCAACAGGGAAAAGAGGTAACCCACAAGTCACAAATCACCTCGGCAAAGTAGCCTTCATTATCCAGTTATGAGAAATGGATTATTTAACAACATCACAAGACCACAACAGATAGTCATGTATCTTATTAATTTGGACAAGTGAGAACATAGACATCATCCAAGAAAGTCAGTCTAGAACATCCCAACTTTGACCATACACAATATAGGCAACAGGGAAAAGAGGCAATCCACAAGTCATAAATCACCTCGGCAAAGTTGCCAACAATTCAGTATATTTTAGTTGCTTCATTTAACTTTAATGCTATAGGGAATATACTTCTGAATGCCCTCACTTCAACCATCAATAAACAAATTTCAATTTATATTTTACCGATTTGGACAAGTGAGATCATAGACATCATCCATGAAAGTCAGCCTATGATATCCCAACTTTGACCATACACAGTATAGGCAACAGGGAAAAGAGGCAATCCAAAATTCATAAATCACCTCGGCAAAGTTGCCTTATAATTTTGTGCATTAGAATTTCTCCAATACACTTAATTTCTATAAGTAAATATACTTTCTATTGCTTTCACTTCAACCATCGATCAATAAGAAAACTTCACAATACTGAGTGAGTACACATCAATTGACATGGTGAGCAAAAACAAATAAAAGTGTTATGTTTCAAGCAAGATCAACTATACATGGTTACACCACCATTTATTTATTTCAGAGCTTCATCAAGAAAAATAAAATCAAAGTTTAGTATTGTTAGAAGTAGGACACCAAAACTAAGAGTTAGCCTAAACTGCATAAACACTAGCACTAAAAAAATTCTCTGAAAAATATAGATCACTGAGACCATGGGCATCAGCCATACACAGTATGTCCACCTACAAGGACCCAATCTAGACCAAATTCAATATGGGCAACAGGGAAAAGAGGTAATCAACAAGTAACTGATTACCTCGGCAAAGTTGCCGCTAAAATGTCTGATCAATCTCTTCCCCATAGGTTAGACTAGACAATTCAAAAGAAAGGACTTGAGGGGATGAATCTTAGAAATTCTGATAAACAAATACCAGCATGGAACAGAGGAACTGAATCCTATAAGTTATGATAAACAAACACCACACATAGGATCCAGAACATAAACAAGTTTACAATGTCATACTCAAAAAATTAAAAATAACTAGCCAAGACTTCATATTTACAAATGTGACTTTGAAAAAGTCCTTACCATATAGAAGTATTTATTCCTCATAAGAATAGCCATGACAAAAACTTCACATGCTAAACCATAGCTTAAGATACGCAATATAACCATGGCTTAAAAAAAGTAGTTTAGAGTACAAACAATTAATCAACATAGTCTCTAGGAAGTGCACATTGATCAATGGAAATTTCAGTCCTTAAAATCGAATGACAAATGTTCCAAATAATAGTATAAAGAACTATTACCTTTTTCCCAGGCCTAACAAGCCTCAAGGCAACTTCAGCAGCAGTGTTAGCAGCTGCAATGACATCGGCTGCCCTTCCAGTTACCGGACCTTCTTGCAGAACGTGAGTGTGAGCAACTACAGCGATAAACCCATCAATATGACAGCCCATATCACTGCCGTAAGAAAAACCCATCATCAATCAACTGTCATTAAACACGCCACGAGAAAACAGCAATCAGTCAATGTATAATTTGGTTACATCTTGAGTATATCTCCTTCTTCCATCACTGTTTCATCGCTAGCCAGAGGTGAAAAGTGACCAACTGTATTGTTTACAGAGATGCAAGTTGGAAAAGCAACCCCCCGTTCTATCTTCTTCTTAACATTCTTGTACATGTTTCCTGTTTGCCTTCACAAGCAAAAAAAAAAAAAGATTACTAAAAATACGATCAAAACAGAAGGAGGAAAAAACTTAGAAGTTCCTGTTAAAACCTACTCTCTAATGAAGGAATCGCCTTTTTCGCAAATGTCAACGATTTTTGCTTTCGGCTTACATTGGGATATCACAAGCTGCAATGCCTCTGCAAGAATGTTGCGTTACAAAGAACAATGTCATAATTCATATAACAGAACAATGAAGAGTAACTATGCCGCGAGCTCAATTAGACATGCAATGGAAAGACAAAGATTACTGACTGTTTATGATCTCGGCAGCACTTTTGTACTTTGTAACAACATCCGGAGAGGAGAGATCCAACTCCATCTCCTCCCTTTCATCGTCCGACGACATTTGTTCTTGAGCTTCAGGTATGTGAAGAAGCAAATGATTTAGGATGAAGAAATGAAGTTTAGCAGCTAAGAACCACAGAAGCAATAACGCTTCGTACTTGGAAGTATAAAGCAGAGAAGAAATTAGGGTTAGCTTCTTCAATGGCCGCGTATATTTATATAGGAATGGCATTGAGGTTGTTAGGGTTTTGGGTTTTCGTCTTCCACTTTACCCCTAAAACAAAAGAAAAAACCAAAGAAACAAAAAACAAAAAACTACTTTTTTTTAATTTGTGTCAAAATACTAGCTTTCAATTTTAAAAAAAAAAATATTGTTGGTTAAAAAACAATAATAATTAGAAAAGTTTTAAAAACACCTTAACTTAAAAAAGTTTTAAGATACATGTAATATTAGTATATTAACAAAAAAAAAAAAAAAACTATGACTTCTCTTCTTAAGAAATTGTCAAAAGCATCGATTTCATCTTTCACAACTAGTAAATCTTATACAAAATTGTCAAAACTACTCTTACTTTGACCGGTAAACCAATTTTGATGGCATGGGCGTGGAAAAATGCCCCTTGCTCTCACTCTATCGACTTTTGGAAGTCCCTAACAGTGGTCTCAAATGTATACACTCTACTCATTCCTTAGTTCTTCGGTGTCTGACAAGTGAAAAGGTACTACTCCCATATGTCTTTTGTGCTCCTCGGGCTCGATGTGTAGGTGGGTCATTTCCAATATGACCAACTTGGATGAAAATCATACATTAGCTTCACCAATGAGAAAGTAAAGTGATATGTGAATGAGAAAAATAAGACTAAGAGAGTGAGGGAATGGAGTGATTTGTAAGTGTGGAAGGAAAGAGAGAAGTGTTTTTATGTGTGCACTAAGTTTTTTATTTTATTATTATTTTTTTTTTTTTTTGTATTTTCACTCCAAGGGTAAAAATACCTTATTTTCAAAAAAAAAATTGAACAAATTTCATTCTCTCTAAAGTTTGGGTCATTCATACAATTTTCACAACTGTTTTTTTTTTCTATTTTGTAGACTCTTTGTTTGTTTTGTTTTACTAAATCTAATTGTCATTTTCAGGACAACAATTGTCGAGACGATTGAGAGATTGAACTTTCTATCTTAATGATGCAAATTCATTTCAAATTAGTGACCTTACTTTGGAAAATCTATTTGTCTATTATTCCACAAATATTCTTGATTAAGAAGAAAATACTCCTTAATTTGGTTCATAGTTTTTAGGTTTAGTTTCTATATGTTTCTCATGTTTTGAAACCTAAAATTTTTGTTCTTGAGATTTTAATAATGCTTAATTTTAGTTATTGAGATAAGAACACCATTAATCGTTAGACTTAACAAAAGGATGACTAGATGATGGTTTAGACTAATTTTAAACCAAAATAGACCGATAATATGATAATTGTTTGGATTTTCATAGGGTAAGAAGTTATTTTTAAAAATAATAATAAAAATAAAAGAAACTCAAAAGACACTTTCAGCAATCCAACAAAGAAGGAAGCACATTGAAATTTGTTGGAACCTAATATCATAGAGAAGAAATCTAACAAAGATAATCCATAAACAATTTGTCAAAAAATTATTGGGAACTAATTACCAAATTATGCTAACACAAAGTAAGATTGGGATGCCTTTCTTCCCTTCCTACCCTCAATTTCCTTCAAATGTTGCTTATAGTTGGGAAATTGCCAAAAATAGGTTAAAAAAAGATGTTTAAATGACTTTTGGGACAAGTTTTCAAAAGAAAGACTTTAGGACAATTTGGGTGTGAATGGACAAAAATGTCCTTCATTAAATTTCTATCCCTCTTTATTGAATTTTTCGACTACCCACGTTCGCTTTTCCTTCTCTTTCGCGTAGAACACCTGAAGTAAAAAAAAAGCATCTCCTTTCGTTGGCTTTTAAAATTTCCCGCTCTGCTCTTCGAAGATACTCCGACTGTTCGTCGATCGTCGGTCCTCCAGTGCATTTCGTCGCTTCTCCTTTTCGAACCTAAGAATCAACTTTGAGCGTTTTCTCTTATTTCAGTGAGTTTTATCTGTAACCCATTTTCAATATATTTCCTGTAAATGTTTGGTTTTGGAATCGACTTATTTGCTGGAATTTGTTCCTTTTTCTTCAGGCTTCAATCATGACATCGACATCGACCGACGGACCCTTGTACAAGATTAATCCTTCCCATTATTTTTATTCCCTAGTAAGTTGTTTGTCTCATTTAGAAAAGACAACACATAATATTAAGGCGAAACTCAAACCCGATCAATTAGCCTTATTTAGGAAAACAAAGTTTGGGCACTTTTTGGACCTAAATATTGTCTTTAATGGGCCACTCATCCACTACTTACTGTTAAGGGAGGTGGAAGATGAAGGAAAGGATTCTATAAGTTTCTTACTAGGGGCGTTGTTTGTACTTTCAGTAGGAGAGAGTTTAACACCATAACTGGACTATGGGGTCCTAAAGAGGACTATATTCAGTTGGTTGGGAATAGTCGACTGTTTGAGAAGTTTTTCAAAGACAAGGAGTGTATTTATGTTAGCGACTTAGAGGATATATTTTTGGAATACGAGGGTGATGACGATGATATTGTGAAATTAGCTTTAGTCTACTTTATAGAGATATCTTTGTTGGAAAAAGATAGGTGAACCAAAGTCGACATTGGTATTTTCAAGATTGTTGATGATTGGAATACATTTAATAATTATGATTGGGGTCGGATTGTTTTTGGACGCACGCTAAGTGCCTTGAAAAGAGCCTTGGACAAGCAATATGCCAAGGGAAAGAAGAAATCAACATAGACAAAAAAATATACTATCAATGGATTTCCGCATGCATTACAGGTATGTGACTTCTTACTTTTTACTTCAAAACTTATGCATACATTTAAAATTAAACGATCGTTTAGCTATTTTAAACGATCGTTTAGTTTTTTTAAACGATCGTTTAGTTGTTTTAAACGATCGTTTAGTTATTTTAAACGATCGTTTAGTTATTTTTTAACGATCATTTAGTTATGTTAAACGATCGTTTAGTTATGTTAAACGATCGTTTAGTTGTTTTCAAACGATTGTGAAACCACTTGTTTATATATCTATATATATCTTGTGGCACTTCCTAAACTTGTTTGTCAAATGTCAAATAGGTTTGGGCATATGAGTCTATACCAACCATCATTGGATGTGGTGTAGATAAAGTAAACAATCATGCCATACCACGAATGCTGAGGTGGGTGTGCCAACAATCACCAAAATCCCAAACTATAAGCCAGATGTTTGACTCGTCAATGGTAAGTAGCAAGCAATAGTAACTAACTTAAGGATCGCATGATTTTGTGCTTATTTCTTTGTCCTAAATACATTTGTCTTTTTCTATTTGCAGTTTATAATTAAGGCGGTCATTGAGATGACACCTGAAGAGGAGCAGTTGAAAATTGTTTCAGGTGAACTTTTTGAAAACTTCCGCTCATCTACCATTATTCAGTCGAAGAATGGTAGTTCAAAAAGAGTAAGAGAAGTTGTTAATGATGAAGATGACTTCAAAAAGAGTAAGAAACAGAAGTCCAAGACTAAGATGAAAAAGGCTATTCGGAATCTCCAAGATCGAGTAGCGATTGTTGAAGGGCAACTTACTAGTATAAAATCTGATATTGACGAATTGAAGGGCATGATGTCAACCATATTGAAGCACATTGGACTTCAAAGAAAGGTTATGAATGAAACTGTTAAGTGTATTGACGTTAGTTGTTTCATATTTGGTAATTACTCACACGTTAAGTTGCATGTTCTCGCTAATTCATTTTGAGGTTCCATGGGGTGACGACGGAGACCGCAAGGTGTCTGAAGGCTTAGTAGATCATACATTAGAAAGTAAAGAAGTGGATAATGCTAAGACCGAAGATGTTGACACAGGCGGTACCCCTAATTGGTTGAGGATGCCAAAGGAGGATGAACACATTGAACTTAAAAAGAAGGTTTGGTTCCATGTTCTTGCTAATATTGATGTTTAATTTCTATCATTATCCACACTAATGCATTATGAGCTTCCATAGGGCGACAAAGATGTTTACACCGTTGGTACACCTCCTTGGTTGAGGTTTAATATTGAGTTAGAGAAGCCAATCGATGTGTTGAAGAAAAAGGTTGATATTGGTTTAGAGGAGCCAATAGATGTCGTTGGCGATGAGGTTGAAATTGAGGACAGTGAGAAAAAACTTCGTACTCATTTTGATGAAGATGTCACAGAGATAGAACCATTTCTCACTCAACGACCACACGTTCGGCCCGTCCATAAGAAGCGTGCAAGTGTTTACCTATCAACCCCATTCACAACTCTACCTAAACGGTCTGTGACATCAACCACCACCACCTCTCAGTCTGAACCAATTGTTTATGATCCTATGCATAAAATACTTGACGTCCATTTAGATAGACTTCGAGCTTGGATTACAGACAAGCGTACAGACGATGAGGTGCGTGAAACCTTTCATGGGAAAAAATCGAAGGTTTTTTTTCAGAGACTTGTTTATATGTCGCCGGTGGTTGGCGGATGAGGTAAGGGATTATCTTATCATTTATGCCATTATAATTTTTTTATTGTTATGGTTCTATACATTTACTGCTTACTTTTGTTTCTATTAGCATTTGGATGCACTTTTTCTTTTCATTCGCTTGAAGATTAAGGCAGCCGGGATACCTTCTTCTCAGAACTTCACAACTGCAGACACAATCTCTATGGTTTGGAATCGTCACGTTACTTTATGTATGTATTTGCGTTTGATATTTGTCTTTTGGTCTGATATTTGCATTTGTATGTTTTTCTTTGCAGCGCATTTTAGTTGCGAAGTGGCCCCTATACAAAGAATGTATTAAAGAGAATCGCCCGTTTGACTGGGAGGAAGAGTATAGGTTGGTTGACTATGTTGTCGGGTCAAAAGAGGACTTCCAAGATCCTTGGGCAAGTGTTGATTACGTTTACTCTCCATTCAATGTCCATGCCAACCATTGGGTTCTATTATGCTTGGATTTGGTAAGTTGTCAAGTGAAGGTATGGGATTCGCTTCTGTCACTTACAACTGTCGAAGAGATGACAAACATATTACTGCCCATTCGAGAGTTGGTGCCAAAGTTGTTAGATAGTACTGGCTTCTTTGATAGGAGAGGTAGATCATCGACATACAAGGAACCTTGGCCAGTTGTCATTGTTGACTCAATTCCACTTCAACGAAATAATAGTGATTGTGGCGTATTCACAATTAAGTATTTTGAGTACATAGCTGCTGATGTTGGTTTAGATACATTATGTCAAGAAAACATGTCATACTTTAGAAAACAATTAGCATTTCAATTATGGACCAACACTCCTATGTATTGAAATATTTACATAAATCACAAGTATCAATTGGCTTTTCGATTATTCTCTATGTTGCATTTCAATTAGTATCAATTGGCATTTCAATTAGTAGTATCGATTATTCTCTATGTTACAAAACTACTTGTAGCTAAACGATCGCTTAATATTTTTTATGATTTTAAGAATATCGTTAAGACTTTACTAAACGGTCGTGTAAAGATATGTGCACGATCTTTTACATTAGTGTCATACATATAAACGATCGCTTAATACTCTTCACCTGAACGTTTAGGAAATCGCTTAAACATCGTTTATTAAGAAGGATCGTTTAGACTTTATTAAACGATCGTTTAGACTTTACTAAACGATCACTTAAACATATGTGCGTGATGAGTATTTCTCTACACGAATGTTTTGTGATATGTATCTAAACGAATACAAATATTAACTCAAAAGTACAAGAACCAAATATATATTTTTTTATTTACCAAAAGTATTTATTCGCCCAAAGTTCCAGCACATATTGTTGTCTAAACAGTTTCATGTTTGGCACAGTTAGACAACCAGGGTCACTACCAGTTACAAGGCATTCAACAAATTTAGAACAGAAAATTCTACAATCCAATGAACGCCCTTTTTGTAATGTGGCCTTCGATCTGCGTATTGGCCAAGGGCCATATGTGAAATGATTTGAATGGAGGTTGACTCCAATTGCAATTGCGAGTGAGGCAATGCATCGTGCAGGCATTTGAAGTGCTTCATCAACAAGTTTCTGCTCAACATAATTTGGTATTGAGTCGAACACGTAGATCTTGCATTTTCTCATATCAGCTGCAATAGCCAACCAGTGTTCTTTTATGTTGATGCAGCTAATCACGTAGTTGACATCACCCCACCCTGATATTTGGTCGTAATCACCAACAGCTGTGTTGAAATAGTATTCCACATCTTTTACTGTCCATATAGTTAGGTGTGTTGTTGGGTCTGTCCATTCAGCTTTGTTATTATCTGGTGTCACCAGATGAGTATCGAAAATATGGTTCCAAACAATGCAGTCTGGTTAATTGATTCCAGTCTTGAAGAACAAGTAAAAAAATTTAGTCACAATATAATGATGCAGTTTAACTTCTATACAAAAAAAAAATTAAAGAATAACAACTTACTATAAACGAGGAATGTAATATTCTAAAAGAACGCTTGCAAAGTTGCTTGAGATGCAACATTTTTTTTCTGCAAGTGGGATAATAGCAAATCCAATGTCTACAAAGAAAAAATAAACGATCGTTTAGTGAATGAAATGAGAGTATAAGCGATCGCTTAAGAAATGTACATGTGATCGTTTACTTACTAAGCGATCGTGTAATATTAACTTAACGATCGTTTAGTTAATAGAAGCGATCGTTTAGTTAATATAAGAGATCGTTTATTTAATAGAAGCGATCGTTTGGGAAGAGTACTTACGTCTCCATGTACCCATGTGTTTTCTTCAAGCTGTCTGAAAAAGTCTTTCTTTCTGGTTGTGGAGACTACTTTCCTTTGTTCATGGTTTGTTTTTCTTGATCTTTTCCATTGTAAGTATTCCTTCCATAATTTTGGATCCACTTGCCACATCGGATTATATCTATCTACTTCTCTGATTTCCACATCTGGGACAGGTATTGTAGATTCTGATATGATCTTAGTAGATGTTGTGGGTGGATTACCTTGTTCATCTTCATCTTGCACCTTTTTATTTTCTATTTTACATAGCTTTCTTCTCTTTATTGGTTTTTCTTGTTCATCTTTATCAGGCACAGTTACTGGTTCTTTTTCAACCAAAGTAACTGCTTCATCATTTTTTTGAATCTCAACCTGTTTTTTTGTTGTTTCCTGCAATGTAATCGTATTAAACAAGTAACAAACTATTAATTCAAACAACTACAAATATGTTGTGTATACATACCAGTTGAGATTCTTCATTTACAATTTTTATAGTTTAATCCAATGGAGCCAATTCACATAGTGCAAGAGGTTGGCTCATAAGTGGAAGGGTAGTAATCATTTGTGGCAGGTATGTTTCTTTCTGAATTTTAGCACTTAAACTATCCGATATATCTCTTATAGTCATTAGCAAGTCTGCATCCCTGCCGTCTATGCTTATATCACTACCACATTCCTGTTGATGTTCCCTAAATAAAATGAGAAAAAAAATGAGAATAAGAAAAAAAAAATACAATTGTTAGGTATTTATAAACTAGTAAACAATGAATGAAATGTTAACCTTTGGGTTTCCTCTTAATGTTCAGTATGTTGTTGTTCAGTATGTTGTTCTTGAACAACATACTCATTGTCATTCTGATGAGTATGATCATTCCCTTGATTTTCAGTTTGATTCTAATAAACAAATAAAAACGAACATAAAATTAAAATAATAATGTATTGTTAAACGATCGTGTATAAAAGTAAACGATCGCGTAACTTTGATAAACGATCGTCTATCAAAGTTAAACGATCGTGTAACTAATGTATAATGAAAACAAATTTTACCTGGACCAATCTCTCGAGCATCTGCTTCATTTTATACAGCTCCAATGACTGGTTTGTGATTGTGTCATCCATCCTAAAACTATAGAAGTCAGTGTGGATAGATCATTACGAACTTCTTTTATTTCCTTCTTCAGTTTCTTGTAGGATTTTGAATGACTTTGTTCTTTTTTGTCATTGGACTTCTTTGATCTGCAATGTTTCTTCTTTGTGATTGGATGCATTTCTGACTGGTCAGCCACTGTTTGACTTTGTTCTCTTTGGGGCGACAGTTATGGAGATGAGTCTGATTGCTCCAATGATTTGTTCTTCATTGCTCAAATGGATTCATCGTCCTCCATTTGCATGTTATCATCCCCTCGAATTCGACTCTCCATGAAAGCCTTCTCTTGGGTCGACATCTTCAGTTTAGGTTGAACAATAGTCTGCAATGTAATTGTATTAAACGATCGTGTAATTGTATTAAACGATCGCTGACAAGTTTTACTTACATTTTTTATGTCGAATATGTTCTTCTGCGGCATTTTGTAAGATGGAGCTTGCGTACAATTCCATCTCAATATCCTAGGGATTAATCCCTTACTATTTCTTGTGGTCAGGTGCTCATTTGCAGTTGAGAGTACTTTATAAGCCCACACCTACAACATTTAAACAAATATGTTAAACTTTGATGTTCAATTGGCATTTACTTAAAGTGTATGAACAAATAAAAATCACCTGAAAAGCAAGCACGTAGCCTTTGATGTTGTAGTATGACACTGCTTTGGAACTTGTTGTCTTCTTCAGCTCGTATGCCTCTTTTTTTTCCTTGGAGACTTGTCTTTAAACTGTTGAGCAGACGAGTGTAGAAGAAAGTTGACCAATCAAAGCTTTTAAATGCTTCTTCATCATCAACTCTTCCCAAAATATCCATGTCAAGCTGTGTTTTCTTATCCTTCCCGACCATCACAGTTTCTATAAAGACAGCCAAGGCGACCTTCACAGCATCGTCATCATTTGTAAACTCAAAATTCTTGAAAATTTCCTCAATTTCCAAGCATGTTATTAGTTTCTTATTTTCTGATTCGAATAGAAGACTTTGTAGGCGCATGCTATCGCAATCTTTCTCCAGTGAATTTTTTGTTGGCCACAATTCAGTTATGATGTTGAATTCTTTTTGGGTAAAATGGACGTTCTTCCCTAAAACTAAGAAACAGATTCCATCTGCGTTACCGTCTTTAGGTATCTGCCTCAGCAAGAAATGATGGATCAACTGGCCGTTGAAGACCATGTTCACATTCAGTAATGGACCAAAAATTGTTTTGTCGAACATTTGCAGCTGTTCCTTGGTCAGTTTATCCTTAATAAGACTGTCGATCTTGTGCACTTGGCATGACACAGTGGCAGGGAAATACTTGTCGCTAGGTACAGCCATCCTGAAAATATAGTTAATCGAAAAGTAATAAATTTAACAATCTGGAGAACTATATTGAAGACAGAAGTCAAATCTGAAACCCTAAACGCTTTACAATAATAATTTAAGAACACAATGATAGTTTTTCAAGACAGAAGTCGAAACGTTTGAAATATAAAGAAAGGAAAACTGTAACGTTATAGTAGGAAAAGTTCGGGAAAATACCTTTTAACGTTGACGAAAAATATGGATTGAAACAAAAATGGTCTAAGAGAACAATGGACTAAGAGAAAACGAAGGTGAGTGATCAGTGCGTTGTGTATTGCGAAGTGACGAAAAATGAACGAAGAAGGCGGAACGTATATATCGGTTGTTTTTACCAAAGGGGCAATATTGTAAATTCGCGTACTTTTTTTTAAATGCTGAATTGCGGTTGTAAACAATTCGCGGGTGTGTTTCGTTGTTTTAAAAGATCGTTTAAAACTAAAACGATCGTATAGCTTTTTATAATCGATCGTTTAGTTAATTTCAAACGATCGATTGGTTGTTTTAAACGATCGTTTAGTTTTGTTTAACCGATCGTTTAGTTATGTTTAACTGATCATTTAGTTTTTTTCAAATGATCGTTTGGTTATTTTTACACGATGTTTTGATTGTTTTTAACCGATCGTTTAGTTTTGTTCAACCGATCGTTTAGTTGTTATCAAACAATCGTTTACTTTAGTTTTATTTAACCGATCGTTTAGTTGTTTTCAAACGATCGTTTGGTTGTTTTTAACCGATCGTTTAGTTATTTTTAAACGATCATTTAGATATTTTTAAACGAACATTTAGTTATTTTTAAACGATCCTAAAACCAGTTTCTTGTGTTCCTAAATGAATAAGCCAATTGTTATTTTCGTCTTCTTCATCCATCTGAAAGCACAGAAAGTAAGAATGTTGGGACACATCATTAAGAAAACACATCATTAACAAACATTCATTAATTAGTGTAATAATTAGTACATTGGTAGAGAAATTTCTAATCTTGTATGCTCGACTTGTCGGTATATGAAATTGGATTGGTACACGTTAATCTGTTGTGACCTATTTGTTTACACCAACCACACTTATGCAATTTCAGAGCTTCACCAACACTTGGAATCCTCTTTTTCTTCGGTCGACCAACTCTTTTGACTACTTTCGGAGGTAAAACAGTCATATGTACGTAGTCTTCGCTTGTCTTCCAATCTGACTGATTCCCAACTGGGTAGACGACCTTCACATATGCAGCCAACAAACATTCATTAGTGTAATAATTAGCACATAAACTATAAACATTTATATTACGATCCGGTGCTGCAGCAATGACATGTGAGCATGGTAGTTGCTCAGCTTGAAACTCTTTGCAGGTGCATTCTTTAGTCTGAAGATTTACGACCTCCTCCTTATCTAAATCTTTGACATAAAATTGGTAACAGTCAATTGGGTTGATCTTCATTGTCAAAGCTCCTTCTTGTTTCTTTTGAATAACTAACTCTGCCCATTTGGTCAATGTAGACGTCACTTTAATGCCTTCTTCTCGACGCTCCCAAAACCAACGTTGTAGCAAAGCTCGAACATTTTCAAGAAATGAAGCAATAGGCAAATCTCTAGGTTATTTCAGTATAGAATTCATGGACTCTGCTATATTTGTTGTCATCATGTTATATCGTCTTCCTGGGCAGTGAACACGAGACCACCGTGCTATTCCAATATCATTTAAATATTTCCCTGAACCATTAGGAAATGCAAGAAGATGTCTCCACGCTTCTACAAATGTTGATTCACGATATGTTCTTGATGCATTATAAAACAAAGTAGCAACCGTGTTATTCTTATATTTATCATGCAAATTTTGACTCAGATGTTGGACACAAAGGCCGTAGAATGCATAGGGGAAAACTGATGAAATACCCTTGGAGAAGCATGTTTTCCGATCTGTCACGAAGTCTAGATTAGGCACCTCCCCTATTGCACCTTTCAATTTTTCTAAGAACCACTGTATTGAGTCATCTGTTTCTTTATCAACTACTCCAAAGGCTAGAGGATAGATCTTATTGTTACCATCTAAGCAAACGGCCACTATTAACTGACCCCGATATTTGTTCTTAAGAAATGTTCCGTCCATGACTATGACCGGTCTAATGCAATTTAAGAATCCTCTAACACAAGGACCAACAGCTATAAAAAGATATTTAAAGAAATGATCATCTTCGAGTTCCATGTGAAATATTGTACCTTGATTTGTAAATTTGAGTGTTTCACCATATCTACGCAAAAGATTATATGACTCTTCAGGAGACCCTCGCACTCGTTCATATGCATTTTCTCTGGCACGTCATGCTTTCTCATAACTCATATTTATGCCATAGTCTTACCTCATGTCTTCTATGATATCACGTGGTTTGTATATGCGACCGGGTCCCTTGAATTTGGACTTTATTAATTCTCCAACAACCCAAGATTTTGCTTGCTTATGGTCACGATTCAAAAACTCAAGAGAACATGAATGAACTTTCACATACTTTTTAATCTTGAATATATTTGAATCCTTCAATCTAACCGCTCGCAATCTCCAAACACACTTGTTGTCGATGCATCTAACGAAAAGAATCTCTTTTGTAGACTTTTTTACTACAAACTGAATTTTTTTCATTGCCAACACACTTAATCTCATTGACAAATCTCTCTTGCAAAAAAAGATTTGTCCTACATCCAACTCTTCACTTGTAGAGCTTTCTTTGGACCAGCCACTTTCTTTTGTCTTCAACTTCCGACTAGAGGAGTTGTAGTCAACTTTACCTTTTCCTTTGCAATCTTTTATAGGAGCATCTCTTTGTTCTGGGATGTCAAATAATTCATTGTACATCTCAACTGACTCCCATGTAAAAGTATCATCTTTTGAATGATATGACTCATATGATTCCCATATAGCCGAATTGGTCCCTATCATGTTATCACACAAGCCAACCTGAACTTCACCAATATCAACTTCATTCTCATCTAATGTATCCATTCCAATTGGAGGATGAGGGTTTAAATTTTGAACTTGGTTGCTCCCAGATACTGAATTGTAATCTTTATTTAACACTTTCATGCTTCGGTTGCTTGTAGGCTCAAATGATAGGTATAGGGGGACCTCCAATGGATTTTCACTAAGAATATAAAACTTCAAATCACGGTCATTGCTTAACTCAAATGAAGGAGCTTCATTTTCCCCTTTTATCTCATATATACATCTTATCTTTATGTCGAACTTTGTAGGGTCAACTTCTGCAAGATCATATAATTCATACTGTAAATCTTTGTGCGTTATTTCTTTACTAACAACAATGCCTTTCAACACTCCTCCTTCATATTTTCTTCGTCCCTCATCCCATGCACCACCGTGATGCACTAAAATCCGAACATGTGCCATCCTTAAACTACCTTAAGTAGTTTTGTATCTTCAAAAATTGATTTGAACTTAAGAACCTACAAGATGCGTGCAAGATGTAAAGAAATAACAAAAATAACTGCAAGATGTGTGCGGGCCTAAGAGAGTTACTAAACATGCAAAGAATAGCTCTAAATGGATTAGGAGGTGTACCAATTTGATTTTTAAATAAATAGTGAAAGTTTGGAACGTGCGAGATACGTGCAAGATAAAGCATGAGAGCCTAAGAGAGTTACTAAACATGCAAAGAATAGCTCTAAATGGATTAGGAGGTGTACCAAGTTGATTTTGAAATAAATAGTGAAAGTTTGGAACGTGCGAGATAAAGCATGAGGGCCTAAGAGAGTTACTAAACATGCAAAGAATAGCTCTAAATGGATTAGGAGGTGTACCAAGTTGATTTTGAAATAAATAGTGAAAGTTTGAAACGTGCAAGATACATGCGAGATGTGTGCGAGATACGTGCGAGATAAAAAAAATACGTGTGAAATAAAAAAAAAAACTTCATTCCTTCTATTCCTATTGCTTACTCCTCCTCTATTTGATCCAACTAAATCCTCATCCTCTAGTTCAATTCATTTTTCACTACCCATTGAACTTTCTAAGAACCTAAAATCAAACTTTGACTAAACTAATTTACGGCAAATAAGTCCAATTCCAAAAATCAGACAATTACGGATGAAAATAGCACCAAATACCCCAACCAAACATTTACTTACAACAGATAAATTAAAAATCGGTTAGACATGAAACTCACCCAAATAAGAGAAAACGCTCGAAGTTGATTGAATGGTTCGAAGAGGAGCGACGAAATGCACTAGACAACGATCGACGAAGGGCAAGCGACGAAGGCCAAGCGACGATGGGCGAAGTAGGTTCAGGTGTTCTACGCGAAAGAAAAGAGAAGGGAAAGGGAACTATACGCGAAAGAGAAGGAATCGATCGTGGAGAGAAGGGAAAGCAAACGTGGAAGAGGGAAAGGAAAAGAAGGGCATTTTTGTCCATTCACACCTAAATTGTCTTAAAAGTCTTTCTTTTGAAAACTTGTCCCAAAATTCATTTAAACCTCTTTTTTTAACCCATTTTTGGCAATTTTCCCTTATAGTTTTATAGCACTCCAAGAGAAAAAAAAAAACCATCTCTCCAAGCATAAAAAAAAATCATCGGAAGAAAGTGGTCGGGATAATACTTTTGTCGACGGTTATCTTAGTACCGGGAGATTGGTCTATCTGTTGACGTTGTATGCTTAGCAGTCGCCATAAACTTTAGAATAATTTCATTTTTTTTAAGAACTACTAAAGGTTTAAACGACCCGTCAGAATATACTATTACCGCGAATGAGAGCATTGCAAGTTGTGAAGAGAATTTTTTGTTATCTTAGAAGTATATCTGATGTTGGTTTAGTTTATGGAAATGACACAAAGTATTGTTTGGTGATCAGTTATTCTGATTCTAACTATGTTGGAGATGTTGACAGCTAGGGGTCTATGAGCGAGTATGTGTTCATTTTGGTTGGTTCTATTGTTAGTTGAAAGGCAACCTTATAGCCTATAGTTACTTTGTCAACTACTGAAGTAAAGTACACAGCGTTGACAGAAATTGCTAAGGAGGGAATATATGGCTAAAAGGGTTAGTTGATAATCTTGGTTTGCATGCATCATGACCAAATTGTTGTATACCGTGAAAGTTTGAATATATGCCTAGCCAAGGATCAAGTTCATCATGACAGAACTATGCATATTGGTGTGAGATGTAACATTTTAAGAAATGAGCAGAGAGTTAAGATGATGAAAATTGGTACTATTGATAACATGATGATATGTTTACAAAACTGGTTCCATGCAAGGCAAGTTCCAACATTGTTTGGACTTACTAAATGCTTTTGATTGTCAGTGGTCCCTTATGGGACACTTTTGAGACAAAAGGGAGAAAGTATGTGTATGCCCGACAATGGTTGCTTTATGTTACGTTTGGTTTTTTATTTTTTATTTTTTTTTGTAAAATTTGATACATTGTTATTTAGGAGAAAATTCAAGTCATGGTTGAGATTTGTCGAGAGGCCTTGAACTTGTTATGTTGTGTACGAACAATCCAGGGTCGAGGGGCGATGATATCCCAAAAGCTTTTTAGGAGGCAACGTCTTCTAAAGCTTTTTAGGTTTTTCTTAATTTTACATATATGTAGTTATTTATAATTTTGTCCCAAGTATTTAGGGACAGTGTTGGAAGCGTTTGTTGGAAGCGTTTGTTGGAAGCGTTTGATGAACACCCCAAATAAATAATCACCAAATAGAATATTAGATAGAAAATAAAAACCTTTTTGGAAGACTTGTTGTGTGTATTCAACTCACACTTGGATAATTTAGATTACAACATTTCAATCCTATTTATAGGATTGTCATAAGAATAACTCATATCACAATTAAATACAACAAATTAAATCCTACATTTAACTAAGGTGAAACTCTTACTAAATTAACTCTAACATTTTTAACTCACATCCTTCTCTAACTTACATAAATTAACTCACATATAACTTATTTATTTAAAATATGTTTAATTTTCAACATCCTCCCTTAAACATGTTTTTTTTAAAAAAAAACTCCAAGCAAAGTTCTTAAGTTGTTAAACACATTAACTTTGAGTGGCTTCGTAAAAATATCTGCAATTTGATCTTCAGTCTTCACATGTTCAACTTGAACTTCCTTCCTTGAAATGCAATCTCTGATGTATCAATGTGTTTGCTACGATCATGGAACACAAGATTCTTTGCTAAAGCAATTGTTGACTTATTGTCTACATGAATCACAATTGGATCATCTTGTAGAATTCTAACTGTCTTTGACAAATTTCTTAACCAAACTGCATGACAAACACATGAAGCTGCAGCAACGTATTCCGCCTCACAAGTGGATAATGTCACAATAGGTTGCTTCTTAGAACTCCATGTAAATGCAGTATTGCCAATGAAGAAAACATATCCACTAGTGCTCTTTCGATCATTGTATCTCCAGCCCAGTCACTATTACAATAGCCTTCAAGCTTGAATTCTTTAGATGAAGAATAAAACAACCCATAGTCAAGCGTACCTCTGAGGTAACAAAGAATTCTCTTTGCCACTTTCAAATGAGTAGTTGTAGGAGATTCCATAAATCGACTCACCAATCCAACGCTGGAAAGAATATCTGGTCGTGTGCAAGTTAAATATCTCAAACTCCCAACCAAACTTTTGAAATATGAAGGATCAACATCATCTCCTTCTTCATGTTTGGACAGTTTGGTCCCAGTTTCAATCGGAGTTGCGACAGGCTTAGAATTCATCATATTGAACTTCTCTAGAATTCTCTAGTATATCGTTCTTGAGAGATGAAAATTCCTTCCTCTGACTGCTTCACTTCAATGCCAAGATAATATGGCATTAGCCCTATATCTGTCATTTCAAATTCTTGGGTCATCGCGTTCTTGAGATCTTCAAACATGCTTGCACAATTTCCTGTAAAAATTAAGTCATCCACGTACAAACAAACTACCAAAATATCTCCATGACCATTAACCTTAATATAAAGAGAATGTTCATAAGGACGCCTCAAATACCCATTATCAAGGAAATATTTGTTGATTCTGCTATTCCACATTCTTGGTGCTTGTTTCAATCCGTATAATGCCTTCTTCAATTTTAGAACTTTATCCTCTTGGCCTTTCACAGAATAACCAGGAGGTTGTTCCAAGTAGACTTCTTCTTCTAGATATCCATTCAAAAATGCCGATTTGACATCCATCTGAAAGATCTTCCAATTATTTTGTGCAACAAGAGCAATTAACAACCTTATAGTTTCCAAACGAGCAACGGGAGCAAATACTTCATCATAATCAATGCCTTTTCTTTGAGAATATCCTTTTGCAACTAATCTTGCTTTGTATCTCTCCACTTCTCCCTTTTCATTTCCTTTTATCTTGAACACCCATTTGACACCTACTGCTTTCTTTCCATTTGGAAGAGTAGAAAGTTCCCACGTATCATTCTTTTTTATGGATTTTATCTCTTCATCCATAGCAATCTTCCATTTGTCATTTTTCAAAGCTTCTTCAAAATTCAAAGGTTCACTGTCACCAAATAGACAAAAAAGAGTAAGGTTATTAAAACTTTGACTTAACTCTTCAGTTTCATCATATATGTCTCGTAAGCTTCTCATGCCACGAGGCCCTTCACTTGAACTTGCAAATGATGAAGATGTGCTTTGTTGTGGAGAGATTGGCGATGTTGGTGGAGAAGCAATGTCACTAGGCTCATCACGTTCGTCGGGAAAAAACAAAAATTTGTAATCTTCTGGTTCGTCATTCCAATTCCATGATGCTTCTTCATCAAACACAACATCTCTGCTTACGATCGTCTTCTTTGTAACAGGATTATAAAGCGTATAGCCTTTTGAGCTTGCATCATAGCCAACAAACACATATTTCTCACTTTTATCAAGCTTACTACGCTTTTGATCAGGTATATGCGCATAAGCCATGCATCCGAATACTCTCAAATGACCAATGGATGGTTTTCTTCCTGTCCATGCTTGTTGAGGAGTTTTGTTCCATAAGCTTCTAATAGGGGAACGATTTGACAAGTACACTGCACACTCAACAGCTTGTGCCCAAAATTCTTTTGGCATCTTCTTGCACTTCAACATGCTTCGAGCCATGTTAAGTATTGTTCGGTTCTTCCTTTCAACAACACCATTTTATTGAGGAGTACATGGAACTGTCATAGGTCGACGAATTTCATTTTCTGCGCAAAAAGTTTTGAATTCATTTTAAGTGAATTCACCTCCCTTGTCTGATCTCAAAGCTTTAATGTAATAACCACTTTCTTTTTCAACAAGAGCTTTAAATCTCTTGAACATGCCAAATACTTCTAATTTCTCCTTGACAAAGTAAACCCAAGTTTTCCGGCTGAAATCATCAATAAATAATAAGAAATAATTATTCTTACCAAAAGAACTTGGTTTGATCGGTCCACAAAGATCCGTGTGAACTAACTCCAGTGGTCTCCTTGCTCTCGAAGATGATTCTTGTGGAAAACTCTTCCTTGATTGTTTGCCATGAAGACAACCTTCACAAAGTTGATCTGGATGTTTGACATATGGCAACCCTTTCACCATGTTCTTCCTGGCTAATAATCTTAAGCCATCAAAGTTCAAATGCCCAAATCTCAAGTGCCAAATCCAATTGGGATCTTTCAAACATGACTTTAAACATTGAGCAACATCAGTTTGAATGTTTAATAAAAACATTCTATTTTTCGTCATTTGCACTTTAGCAATAATTTTGTCATGATTATCTCTTATCAAAAGACTATAATCCTTCATCAAAATATTATAGCCTTTCTCTAAGAGTTGCCCCAAACTCAAAATGTTGTTCTTCATATTAGGCACATAATAAACATTAGAGATAAACTCATGCTTCCCATTCTTCAAATTGATCAAAATTTTACCTTTTCCTTTAACTGGAATTTTTGTGGCATCACCAAATACGATATCTCCACCAACAGATTCATCAAGTTCCATAAACATTGATTTACTTCCACACATGTGATTGCTTGCGTCACTATCGAGATACCATGCACTGTTTTCACATGTTTTCGCACCTTTGCATGCTAGAAACAATGAGGAATCACCGCTTTTTTCATCTTTCTCAGCATAATTTGCATTTTCTTCAACTCTATTTATGCATTCCCAAGAATAATGGCCGAATTTATGACAATTATAACATTCAACCTGTCTTTTGTCATACCTCCTGTCATTATTTGATCTTTCCCCACTTGACCTCGAATAATGTTGTCTTCCTCTACCTCTTGATGAATTTGAGTTTGAATTACTCTCATCAAATTTTCTTTGATCGTAGCTTCCTCGATCTCGATCTTTGCAATCACCACGTCCACGATTACCACCACGTCCTCGACCTCGATTTCCTTTTTCTAGGCTTTCTTCCTTGTCTTTTAATTTCAACTTTGATTGAAAAAGTTGTTCAGTCATCTACTTATTCTTCTTAAGAAGCTTCTCTTTATGGGCTTGTAAATAATCCATAAGTTGATCAATGGACATTGTACTCAAATCCTTTGATTCTTCAATAGCTACAACGATGAAATTAAATTTTTCATCCAATGAGCGAAGTATCTTTTCTACTACTTGCTCAT
Source organism: Cucumis melo (assembly GCF_025177605.1). NCBI lineage: Eukaryota > Viridiplantae > Streptophyta > Magnoliopsida > Cucurbitales > Cucurbitaceae > Cucumis > Cucumis melo. The sequence continues at coordinate 27,887,469 of NC_066864.1, forward strand.
CGCTTATTGTCTCACCAAATCTTTTCATTTCATTTACTACTGCTAGCAATCTTGAAGTATAATCTGAAACTGATTCAGACTCCTTCATATGTAGTGATTCATAATCACTTCTCAACTTTTTAAGGCGAACCTTCTTGACTCGATCTACTTCTTTATAAGTATTCTCCAAAATTTTCCATGCTTGATATGCAGTAGTTGCTCCAGAAATTTTCTCAAATTGTTATCATCAATGACTTGATGAATGATGGTGAGAGCCTTTTAATCTTTTTTTCTTGTATTTTGTAAAGCTTCTCGTTGAGCTTGATTCAAAGCTGCATAACTTTCTGGTTCTTCATAACCATTACTAACAATGTCCCACACATCTTGTGAACGAAGTAGAGCTTTCATTCGAATACACCAACTACTATAATTTTCTTTCATAAGTCGAGGTACTTGGAAGGGAACTAAATTGTTGTTTGCCATTTGCAAAACCAATTTTTTTTACTCCAAACTCAAGCTCTGATACCACTTTATTGGAAGCGTTTGATGAACACCCCAAATAAATAATCACCAAATAGAATATTTGATAGAAAATAAAAACTTTTTTGGAAGACTTGTTGTGTGTATTCAACTCACACTTGGATGATTTAGATTACAACATTTCAATCCTATTTATAGGATTGTCATAAGAATAACTCATATCACAATTAAATACAACAAATTAAATCCTACATTTAACTAAGGTGAAACTCTTACTAAATTATCTCTAACATTTTTAACTCACATCCTTCTCTAACTTACATAAATTAACTCACATATAACTTATTTATTTAAAACATGTTTAATTTTCAACAGACAGTGTATATATAACTCCCTAATCTAGTGGTATCGTATTGTATTTTGAAAACCTTATCTAATTATATTTATTGTTCATCTGGCATGTGAACGATGTAGCTAACACAATATTTAGTGAACCACGTGTATATATATATATATGTGTGTGTCAATTTTTACGCTTTACTATTACTTAATTATTTGATTTCGTAACAATTGGTGTTAGTTGATTTAGGTTATGTTTGGGTTGGCATTGGAGGAGTGTTTTGCTTTGTTTAGAAAATAGTTACACTCTAAATAATTTATCATAATTATAGGTTTAAAGTAATTGTTTGCACAATTTAACTAATATTCGGAGTTTAATTGGTTTGAAGTTTGAAGTTAATATAGAGCATATTTGAAGCTAAGGTAGCTATAGTATATTTTCTTATATTTGGAGTATATTTGAAATTTAAAACTTGATTATGATTATTGCTTTCTCAACTTGTTTCAAAGGTGTGGTTGAACAATATGTAAAATATAATAAATGTAGGGTGATTGTTTTTGCAATGACAGTTTCATTTAGTTGAAGTATACTGCTCTTTTTTTTTCTTGGTTCAAATACAGTCTTGGTAAAATTTGTCTTTTTCTCTTTTGTTGTTAAGTTGTTTTAGCCCGACCCTTACAAAACAATGCAGTAAATTTGAATCAATAGAAAACAAAAGGCAACATCCATATCTCTGTGTAAACTAAATGGCGGTTGCGGTCGAGTATTGTTGCAAGATGATGGGATGAGTTAAACACGTGTCAGTAGGAAGCATGAAGACGACAATGCTAATGAGGTGTCATAAACAAATTGCTGATATTGCACCCCAGTTTGCCGCGTTAGCCTTATTACGTGTCCATTTTACAAACTCCTGTTTCTTTCTTTCTTTCCAAAATTTGCTTTTCTATATAACCTGACTGCTCCTTCTCATTATTTCATAACACATTACGTCTACTATCTGGTGATCCAAATCTAATAAATATATATAACTAAGAAAGAGAAAATGGCATCGCAACAGCAGAGGTCGGAGCTGGACGCTAAGGCTAAGCAGGGTGAGACTGTGGTTCCTGGTGGAACTGGCGGCAAAAGCCTTGATGCTCAAGAACGCCTAGCCGAAGGTTATTCCTTCGTGAGCTTTACTATATATATGTAAATTTTTGTTTATAATATGATGGAGTTTGTTAATTGTTTTATCATGGTGAAGGTCGGAGCAAAGGCGGGCAGACAAGGAAAGAGCAACTGGGGCATGAAGGGTATCAAGAGCTGGGACATCAAGGGGGAGAGGCAAGAAAGGAGCAAATGGGCCAAGAAGGCTACCAAGAGATGGGCCGGAAAGGGGGGCTGAGCACGATGGACAAGTCCGGTGGCGAGCGGGCGGAGGAGGAAGGAATCGAGATCGATGAGTCGAGGTTCACAACCAAGAACCGTTGACTGGCCATTTCAACTTAGGGATGATCTTAATGTAATGTTTGCATGCATGCATGTGGTCTGTTCTTGTCGTTTCGTCCTATGTAATTTAGTAAGGTCGCTTTGTAATTTTATTTCCTATGTTTATCTTTTCCTTTCCTTTTTTTTCCTTTTTTATTTTACCTTGGCCACATGTACGTCGGTATTGTGGGTTTAGGGTTCAAGGTTCTGGACTTAAAAACTTATGATCGAATTTTGTTATATTACGTATCATAATGGAAAACAAGAACAAATAGTCTCTTGAACCTTAATTGAACTATGGCCTCTTCTTTTCTTCTTAATCGACTACGACAATAAAATTAGTTGAGGGTGCGTTGGATAATTTTTTGCAATTACGGAGACATTTCTAACCATGCGGTTTGAAATCAAAAGGAAAAACAAGCTGTATGTACAGTTCGGATTAGTATTTTCTAAAAATGTTTAAGTTCGACTATTTAAATATCTAACGCCACACCAACCACATTTTTATGAATAAATATGATTGGTTCTTCATTTAGGTGAATATTGTAAATACCAATGGATCATGTTTTAGAGAGACTTCTTAAACTCCTATTCATTAAATTATTATAGATTTCAAATTATGAGAGTTAAAGAAAGTCAAGATCATCTTTGATCAAATCATATTTTTTCTTTGCTGGGAACATTTTTTCTTTAGTTCTTTAAATGATGGTGATGTTTTGAACATAATTAAAATTGACTAAAAAAATAATAATCGATTTTTAGATGATGAGAAATTAAATTGATTTTGGAAAAATATTAAAGGAGTTTTCTCAAAAGGATAACCCAAAAACTTTGAAAAAAAATTTACTGACCCAATGATACACCATCATGGTATTTTTAAACAATTAAGGATGATAAAGGTTTGATAAAGGTTTGATAGAAGGATATCAAGGCTAGATAACAAACTCTGAAAGATGGCGAGAAAATAAAGTTTCATATATATGATAGATGATTAGAATGTAATGAACTCTAAATCATCATATAATAAACTTTAAATAATAGATGATCAGATAATAAACTTTAAACTTTAAATAATAGATTATCAGAATTCTATTCAATTGTGAAATAAATAAAATATCAGGATGTGTGTATTAAACTTCGTCTTTTTTTTTATAAAGTTTTTTTACAACAAAAATCCAATGGATTTCAAATTTATGCAAAATTCTTTTCCATTTCGAGAATGTCTAATGTATGATTTACGTCTTCTATGCGAGAATGTCTAATGTATGTTTTACGTCTTCTATGCGAAAATGTTTGATTTTCATAAGTTCGTCTGGATTATTATTCAAAAGGTCAAATAATGTATGTATATTGCATCTTTTGAGACAATTATAGATCCTATGAGGCAGATTGGTCAATAAAAATATATTTTAATGCTCTTTCTTTTTTTTAATCATTTGATAACCAGAGTCATTCTTTAATAAATGATCACTAGGAGTCAGATTCAATAGAATTTGATCCATCCTTTTTTCTGTCGTTAAGGTGGAGAACTGAATCAAGAATTCTCTTTCTTTATCATCAATCGAATCACTGTTCGAGACCCAGGATTGGATTTTCTCATCAATCCAATCACCGTTCACATTTTTTCTTATCAATGAATATATCTCTTTACTTGTATGACTTAGATGTCTCGTATTTCTCGAAAAAGCGATTCGATTGATGGAATTTGGTATGATACTTATGAGATCGATCGGATTGATATTCCAATCTTTCTTCTTCGAACGTATTGATTTGACCCCATAAGCGGGACCGCCACCCCATAGCATGTTGCCACCAGAAGCAGAACCCCATATTTCTTCTAGAGAATCTCCTAATTGTTCCAGAGCAACTAGAAAGAGATTCTTTAACCAGAAAGAATTCCTGGGATACCTATCCAGAAGTTTTCGCAACTCAATCACGTATGATGGAATCATCAAAGATTTGATCTTTTCGAACACTGTCTGTAACTCACTATAGGCTCGAGAAACAAAGAGAAGATGTGTACGAACGAGATATACAACAATAAGAATCCCAATCTAATACTCCCATCCGAAACGCTTATTATTGAATAATATATTTTAATGCCCTTTTCTATCCTTCATGCAGGATAACCGTATAGTGAATAAGACACTTTAAGTGACTTACTTGATAAGGAAATAAGACACTTTTAAGTGACTTACTTGATAAAGGAAAAAGGTTCGGTAATAAATTTTAAACGATAGCAAGAAAGCTTCATAAATAAAACTATATAATTCAAACGATCAAATAATAAACTCTAAACAAATTACAAGATAGATAACCGTACAGTGAAATAAAATACTTCAAATGATCATGTTAACCGTAATAAACGTTCGTATTAGTTATAGCAAGTGATCGATCTTGTAGTTTAATGTAAATCGTGTTGACCATAGTGAACGTTCATGTTAATTATGGTATGGTAAGTGATCTTGTAGTTCAATGTAAATAATCGTGAAAAATTTTAAATCTAAAAAATTTTAAATCTAAAGATTGTATGATATTTAGATATTGATACATGGTTGTTTAGAAATATAATGATATATAATACAATGATATATAATTCTTTGTTAACACTTTCTACGAACCTTCTAACGAAGTTCTTCTCAAATATGAGGTAGATGAAATAATAGAAAATTTGAATAAAACCCCAAAAGGAAAAAGGAGCAAAGAAGTACAAGACTCTCCTGCAATATTTAAAACCAACAAAGATTTTTAAAAAAATATTAAGTGTTTTACAGCTTTTTCTTATCTTGTTATACATGCTGTGAATTTAAGTAATTTTCGAAAGGATTTGGGTGATATGATAAATGAGTTCTCTCTTTTTTGGCTGAGTAATGGACGAAAATGAATCCTAAAATTGTTAATAGATTTATAAAGAACAATTATCAATAGATGACCCAAATGACAATTTTTAGTACGAAAACATCATACCATCTATACATATATACTCACTAAAATCTAAAATCTTATCATACTACGAAGCGGATGGGCAGTAGGATTTTAGAACTGCTTTTTTCTTAACACGTGTCATAAATAGGAAACTAGAAGAAACATATTGACTGAGTAAGCACCTACGTGTCAGGCAGAGAATGTTCTACAATTCGCTATCAGCCACGTAGGCAGTCCGGAGTGTCCATTTTCGCCCTCTTTCTAGGAGGTAAGATTGATAAGATTTCTATATAAACCCAAAGGGACAAGAAGAAACGGATATAGAAACTTGAATGTTCTGTTGATCAAAGCCAAGTATCTGGAGAAAAGATGTCGTCGGAGCAGGAAAGAGGTGAACTCGACGCCAGGGCCAGGCAAGGGGAGACAGTCGTCCCCGGTGGAACTGGAGGCAAAAGTCTCGAAGCTCAGGAGCACCTGGCTGAAGGTGTGCCGCCGACTTGTCCACTTTTCAAACTTGGTTTTTATTTATTTAATACTTTTTTTAAAACTTGACCATTTAACTAACTTTTATCGTCATAAAATATTGTTAATATTATGTGTCAGTAGTTTTTGAAAGATTTCTTTGGTTTTTCATAACATATAGTTTACATTGTCTCGGTTTAAACTAATAATTATTGAACTTTTAACTGGCTGCTAAGCTCACATCTTTATTGAGTCAGCTGGATGTTATACTAAGACTATGATTTTATGTCCCTATAAAATCTTATCTGCAACAACAAAAAACTGAAAGTTTTTAGACTTGCTATAAGTTCTAGGTTCAAGACCATCTTTTTTCTTAAAAGTCCAAGATCGTGTTTAACATGTTTACGGGTCGGACTGCAAAAGATCAAAAAGAAAAATTGAAGTACGACACCTCTCCAACTTACCTTTTTTTGGTTGTAAAAACCAAACCAAAACTCTCATCATCTCAACAAAACTCAAGAAAACCTACGTCCACACAGCTCAATTCTTAACATTGAAAATGGGTCGGCTGAATTTTTAACATTGAAAAATGGTGGCACACAGCTCAGTTCTTAACATTGAAAATGGGTCAATTTTAACATTGAAAATGGGTCAATTTTAACATTGAAAAATGGTGGTTTTTGCAGTTTACGCATGTTTAAAAATATCATATAGTTGCAAAATCGAGTTCGTGATAACTTCTACTTTTCAAGCCCATTCCAACCATTGAAGTGAAAAGTAGCGACTCATTCATGACAATACTAATGACTAACGTAGTGATTGTTTGACGGTGAATGGTGATGGCAGGGCGGAGCCGTGGGGGCCAAACAAGGAAGGAGCAGCTGGGACACGAAGGATACCAAGAGATGGGCCGTAAAGGAGGGCTAAGCAACACAGGTATGTCTGGAGGTGAACGTGCTGCTGAGGAAGGTGTTGAGATCGACGAATCCAAGTTCACGACTAAACAAAAATAGAAAAACACCCTTTTCACAATGTCTCTTGAGTATGAACTTCTATGTTCCATTTTCGTCTATAGTTTTTCTTTTTTTTTTTTTAGTGCCTACTTTCTCTAGGGAGTATCTAGAATAAATAGTCGTCTTTCAAGGCTTTTTAGCCTACGTCAGGTCTGTATATGGATGTTTCTGCCTTGAGTGAGCAGTTAAGGTCGGACTTTTTTTAGAGTATCTGCCTACAAATGCCACATATGCTAAACAAAAGGATTGACGATGGTTAAAATGAAATGTTCAAATGAAGCAAGTTTTTCAAGAAAAACAGGGTTGGTTGGTTGGTTGGTTAATTGTTATGGAATAAAACGTATGCATTATGATCCTTATTGCAGCTCGTAGTAAGAAGGCATCAATGGTAGGGACTCGCGTGTAACAGAAAACTATACCTAACCTAAGAACTGATAGTGATACAATCCTAAATCAAAGCTTTGAAACATGTTGGTAGAAATCCAAAACCTGCTGTTGCCAAACAAGGCAAAAATTTAACCTGAATTGAGCCGGTTGCTGTTGGGGGAGCGACAAGACTTGGCTTCCTGCTTTCTCTGGCCTTGCATTTGTCTTGCATGCGATTAGGTGTGTGCTTAATTCTCTCCGATGTTGGGTTCAGTGGCTGGTTGCTAAAGCAGTGACCAACAGACCTAGCACAAGAAATGGCTGTGCGCTGGCCTGAAATGTTATTGCAAACTGAAATGTTATTGCAAACATAAGGTCGAATAACTGTGTCCCAAAGTTCGACAGTTTGGCGTCGACATGGGCTTTTGATTTCTTGGGGAACTGTAATGTTTCGATGTTTCATCACAGCTCTAGTTTCTATAAATGTAAATCTACACCTCGAGTAAGAATGAGTACCTGATATTTGACATCATACTTGACTGGGTCCTTGAGGAAGTATTTGAACTATTAAGAATTATGATAATATGGATTAGTCGAGTATTCAGGTTTTTTTTCCATCTACAAGGGAAGTGCAGCTAAAGGCCTGATTATCGAAGCATACACATCCATCCAATTATAATTACATGTAATATAGAGCGAGCGGTATCAAATATTCAATTGAAAATAGGACAATAGAATACTGTATGGTTGACCAGATAGCTAACGGAATTTCAAATAATAAGACCTCACATTACTATACAGTTGATCCGATCCTGTCAATTTTAACGAAATTTGAAAGACATGTAACCTGACTTTCATATTAAAAAGTGTTTATCTTACACGCATACTTTTGTTTTAAGTTGCTAAATCATAAAGGGGTCACTATACTGAAAGCTCCTACATACATGGTATGTAAGGTTGTACTCAACTATGTTCAGTTCAGTAGTGCCTGCCTAGCCAAGAGAAGACTGAGCATATGACAATTCTTTAAAGTATTTACCTGGAAAAAAACTTGGGGACCAATAAGAGCAAGCAGGGCTAATGCGTAATACGGCTTGCCGGCTCCCAACAGATAACCTGCAATAAGTGAACATCATTAGTAGTCATGTTCATTTCAAATATACTAGAGCGAACGGTCTTTAACCAATTTTCAAATCGAAGTCTTGGATCTATTAGACTTTATACTAGTGCTTGTGATTTCTCAATCTACATCGCGAGTAGATAATAATTCTTCTGATCTGACATGGCAGGATAATAGTTTTAGCTTTTAGTATCGAAGTCCCATAAGTGGACTCCTGCAATAATGTCACAGAAGTAAGGAAGTTGAGAATCTAAGAGAAGTTTTGGAACTTTAGCTGCGAAGGACGTCATCTTTCTGACGTGATTCAGGAATTATTTTGCAAGAGAAGGCAAAGAGAGGCCGAGCAATTCATCCTTCCAACAACCAGAATGCCAAAAGTTTAATTTTGTTTGTTGCATACAAAGTTTTGGGACCGTTGTCCTTATGTCAGTTAACCGCTTCGCTGAGAGTCGAAGATATATCTTGTGGATGTACGGATATTGGATGATAGGGCACATTTGTTACAAAATTATTTGAAATGATGCATGTACAAAAAGATGAAGCCCAAACAAGGTGAAAATCCTTCAAAATGTAAATTACTGAAAGGCAGAAGCCAAGAAACGAGCAAGTTGCTTTTTAATTATCTCGGTACAGTCAGAAAATGGTATAGTGTGCTTTAAACTTGCGCATTGTTTTAAAGAGAGAATCTCTTAGGAATAAAAAGCGTTAAATGAGTTACCAGCAACAGACAATTGCGTTATGTCAATAGCCCCAACGCAAATCCATTTAGCAGTTTCAGCACCAAAAGCTACCGGAAGTGACTGTAGGGGCAGTAAATAACAAAAGATGACAATAGAATAACAGAACAAAAACAACCGGATAAGGCCTAAACTAATTTAACGTAATCAAAAAGTGTTTTTTAGAATGAAATACCTGAAGTCCTAAAGCTCTATCGCCCTCAACACTTTTGAAATCATTTACTATGGCTATTCCTAACTGATTAGGACAAAGCAGAAAGTCGGATTAGGATCGGATTTTGTGAAGTTAGGAACTCAAAAATAAATTGAGGAGCATACACCAGCTATGCTGTACAAGAGTGTGAGAACGATAATATCAGGAGTGAGAGTTCCAAACAAAGCTTGACCTGCCCACCTGAGATTGAAAATTCGCTGTTACTGGAAAAGGAAAACTTATCGCATTATAAAGAATGGAAAATTTGTGATAAGTACGATTAATGTGGAGCCTGGAACAATCCAATAGACTTTACACAGAAAAGAAATAGCCGATAACTGCAAAGCGCTAACTAGCCATCGATTGATGGTTCCATGTATTGGACTTGAGTTCAACACTCAAGGCCGTATTCAAAGTGCATTATAAGCGGATAAAGTAGTAAATTTGTGCAGGTAAAGTGTCAATCATGGCAAATAGATTTCATGGTCAATACATAGGATACATCTTTCGATCAGTTTTTTGCCAAGTTAGGGATAACAATATGCTCAAAAGTAGGACATTCAAATGAGTGATCATTATAAAGAAGAAAATTGACTTCAGATGAAGCAAACTAAACACAAAGAAAGTTTTCAAATTTTCACATGAAACACAATCGACTTCATCAACCAGTCAACTACTGATCGACTTTGTCCATCGCCAATGCATGTCAATTTACCAATAACTACAGATGACAGGATTTCTCACCATGGTAAACTAATATAACTAGCTCCAAGAGCAAAATTTCCAATCCATCCATTTTGTTTTAGCTGCAACCACAAAATAAATGTTCTTAGCATTCAGAAGATCCAGTTTAGAAACAATAAACTTTTGTTTGTTACCTTTAGAGGTGGAGCAGAGTATATATATGACAACAAAGAGCCACCTAGAGCAAGGTAAAAGACTATAGGAAAGTCATGTCCTGCCTGAGAAGAAAAAGGACGAAGTTCAGGAAAAACAGTCCATGTGAAAGATGAGTTCCACGAATTCAATGAACCTACCCACACATCTAACAAACCAGCCAAGCCAAGTCCTCCTAGAAGCAACACCCATATTTGAGTTATAACCTGATCAAATTTGTGAAAGGAAGAAACCAGTAAGGAAGGACAATATATGCCTCTGTCAATGGATATCAAGTGGTTTAGCTCATACCTCATTCTCAGATATTGCACCAGATGGGATTGGACGATAAGGTTCATTAATTGCATCAATCTCTCGATCATACCAATCATTGATTGTCTAAAGAACCAAAGTACCATGTCTATCTTATTTGTGCTTGAATACTTTCATGAGTCATAGGAAATCTTTACATCAAAGAGAGCTCACCTGCGTATATCCAGTGAGAAATGGACCAGACATAAGCATGCAAGCAATTGATTTTGCCACATCCTCAATAGTCCAATGGAAGTTACCTGTAAAAAATATTGTATCGTTGAAGCCATATTCAATAGTTCAATGAGCTAACTAATCAATAAAGCATAGTAAAGGTCAGTTAGTACTATCCCTAATTGATCTATATGCGTAATCACTCATTTGACCACCATCTGATGCATTTGACCATAAAGTAGACAACACGAGAATAGAGAAGAACTCGCTAATTTTCATCATTACTAAGAAGCAAGTTTACAGCAATACGTGTTAGTAGTTCATCAACAACTTTTAATATGCAATTCTAGCGTCTAAGTTTGTACAAAATGAGTACCAGAAGCAGCAGCACCACAAACTACCCCCCAAACCAAGGGCGGCCATGTAACAGGCTTTGTCAATTGAAGACGAATCTTCCATTTATTCTGCATAAAGTGCACATGAAAAATTTATTGACGACTTACATTCAAATCTTCCTAAAAAACAAGCTGAGAACAAGTAGGTAACTCACTGTTTCTTGCGCAGCGCCTTTAATTCCAAGAAGCTGGTTGAAGCTCGAACCACCACTTGCCGGCGCTTTATCTGGTGCCTGAGATTTAACTGGTAAAAAAAAATTAAGAAAAATGTAAATACAACAGCTCAAATTAAATCGATTCTTCAAGTTTCGAGAAATCTACGCTGCCAAGATTCAAATTGTTCCACCAGTCGACATAAAAAAAATTAAAAAAAAAAAAAAGAAAGGGAACCAAACAATGTTAAAGAAAAAACACAACAGGTACCTTCATTCGCGTCAGTTTCAGCTGCAACAACCGATAGCCTCCTTCCTAGAACAATGAACAATCGTCGTTACCAATAGAAATAAGAACAAAGACTTAATATCTCAAAATCGACATTGAAGCCAGAGAAATCCGAGAAGAACAACAGGAAAATTGGTAAAGTCATTCAAGTAACAAAGAGTTTAAAAGAAAACGATCATTCTTAAATTCGAAAGGTAAGGGATATAAGTGGGTTTCAATTCTGTTTCGTTGGAAATCAGTAAAGCAATTAGAGAGTGAAACTCACTAGAAAAAGAAACAGAAACTGGGGATAGAGAAGGTTGAAATCGAACTCTATTGGCTTGGATGCTGGATAATCTTACAGATGGAGGTGTATTTAGTGTCAACGCCATTGAATGAAGCACCGGATAGTGGCGGAGAGAAAGAGAGGAAGTGGTAAGGGAGTTGATAACTTAACCAGCTTAGGATGTGAGGAAACAAAAAAAATTTAAAACTTAAAGTTAGTTTCTTGTAGGGGGTATTTTTACTCTGTATCTTAGCTTACGGTAAATAATGTGTTCTCACTTGCGTGGCACCTTATTATGCGTTTGGCTTTCTCTTCTTGGAAAATCGGAATCTCGACTCACGTGGTCACGTGTATGATTTTCTTGATTTTTTCTTTTTTCTTTCTTAAATTGGTTGAAGAAAATTCATTTTGTGAAGTTTTGAAGAAAATTCATTATATTAAAATTATTGTTATTACTGTTCTGTCAATCTCTAGCTGAAGAATTACTCTTCGTTCATAAACTCAACTTTGTAAAAAGGTAACAATTTAATTATCGGACGAATTTTGTATCAATGTGTATTCATAATAATTGGGCTGGGCCACTGGGCTTAGTGAGACCAGCTTTCGAGTCGGAGGGCAATATTGTCGGACCATGTGGATTCGGCCTTTTAATTATTTTCTTTTCTTTTTTCTTATCAATTTATTTTGTTCCATTAGAAAATGTTATAATCTTTGATCAATTTCATGAGTAATTATTTGGTGAATCCCTCCAAATATACCTCTGATGCCCCAAGTAAAAGTATCTCAAATTTATGTCTACCGATCGTTAAGAGTATGTAAAAAGAAATTTAACACTTATGAGACAGACACATTGTGACAGCCTCATTGAATAATTTGCTCAACTTCGTATTTACTTCAAAACAATTAAATTTTACCTCAAAAGTTAGTTATAGGATACAAATATATTTTTGTTTGAATTGTATGATTTTCTTTTAATACACTTTTTAATAGGTATTTGAACTTTTTATTTTGTGTTTATTTGCCCATAAACTCTTAATCATGTATTATAAGAGGCTCATACTATCTTTAGAGATAAAATTTGATTGTTGATTGTAAGTATAAAGTTGAAACTTATTAATTTTAATTTTACGTTGGGTAAATAAGTGAATAAGAAAATATATTGGAATAGTTTAATAGATAACTTATTAGATATCGAACTTTTTAAACACGAAATTGAAAGTATAAAGATATATTAAATATTTTTAATGTTTAAAAACTTAATAAACATAAAATTCAAAATTTCTAAAATTCCTCTAAATTTGTTTTTTTGAAGTTTTTGAAGTATTGAGGATACATAACTGAAAATTTAAAAAACACAATGTTGAAGGGAAAAAAAGAAAACACGAAGCTGAAAGTTGAAGCAATGATTTAACTTTTATTATTGCTTGAGGAGATAATCAATGCCTTATCCAACTATAAAATTTAAAATGTTTGAAGTATTTTTAAATATACTAAAATAAACCTAAGTATCTAAAATTAATAATAATAAAATTATATTGTTGTATTTTTATAAATATCTAACATTCATAAATTAAAAATGTTTAAATCTTATATTGGTCGTTAAACTTTTGTATCTTGTTCTATTTTGATTTTTGAAATTTTAAAAGTATATGTTTTAGCACATGAATTTCTAAAATGAGCATATTTCGTCATTGTCATTAAGATTCCATTTAGGATGCCAAATAAGATAACCGCCTCTAATAATCTAGGATTTTAATTTTTAATTAAAGGTTAAATGATAAATTGATGTTTTATTAGACAACTTAAAAAGTCATTGTCTTCTAGATTTTTGATTGTCACCATTTTGACGCATGGTAATTATATTTCACTTTCTGATGCAATTCATCTAAATATATATTTTTTACTGACTCAAGTTTGTTGAGGTGTTTTTCTTTTATTCCTCTCAATTATTTCTTTTTCCTTTTTCAAGGTTTTATGATTATTACGAGAATATTTGTTTATAATTTCGTTGAATTTATTTTAATCAAGTGTTATACTTATTTTATTTTTCTAGTTTATTTTGCACTCTTTATTTTTTTTCTACACAATGTCATTCTTCTGATTTGCTTTAAGATTTCAATCAGAAAAATAAATAAATAATAAATAATAAATAAATGGTGGGAAATTGGGGAGGAGACATAAGAGATTAAAGTTTGGAGAGAAAAAAAATTAAATTAATTTTTAATTTAGGTTTATTTAATTTGAGTCTGTTAACTATATTTCTATATTGGTATAAAAGATTTATAGAATAAATGAAAGGAATTGTCAAAATGTCAAAATGGACAAACTATTCACTTAATGGCAAAATCAGATATAATGAATTTTTGTCATTTAGTAATTTTTTTTGCCATAAAGTGTAAATAGTTTGTATTTTTTTTACTATTATTGAAAAATCCATAAATTAACAAGATTTATTAATTATTCATCAGTTAATTATTATGACAAATCTAGAACCTAATCATTAAAATATAGAAAGCCATGTAATGATCAAGGTAAGTTTTTTTTTATCAAAAGTGATGGAGCAAGAAAACAAAGTTTTGACACTAAAATAAGATTTTAAGTTTAAAAAAAAAAAAAAACCTAATAAAATTCATGATTGGGTATAAAGATGAGGGTTAGGATATAGCAAAATATAATTCATTATTTGTCTCCTCCCAAAAAGGGAAAAGAAAAGAAAAGAAAAGAAAAGAAATAAGGTAAGGTAAGGTAAACAAGATTTATTAATTTATTAATTAGTGTAATTAAAGATAAAGTTTTAAGTACAAATCCGACTCCGCAATAATTTCAATCATCTAACCTTTCTTATAATTTTAAAACTCTTATATGAATATTAATGGAGCACTACCTCTATTTCTTCCATTTTTCTATACCCCATTTGGTTTGGTCATTTAATTTTAATATTATCATTATCATTACATAAAACAAGCAGGCAGCTTTCAATCATTTTTCACCTTCTATGTATATATATATATATATATATATATACTATTTCTTTCTCTTTATTTTCATGGCCCTTTCTTCTCATTAAATAATTAAAAGGTAAAAATATAGTAATATAAATAAAGTTTGAAAATGATTTTTCACTATCTTCAATTTGTTTTTTTAGGTTTTTCCATACAATTTCAAATATATATACCAACTAGATCCAACTAATTTAAAATACATCTAACATCAATATTTTAACACTCTCCAAAATGTTGAGATTTTTATATATAAGAGATGAATAGAAAAAATATATTCTAACTAATAAATTTGAAAGTTTTTTCTTTCTTTTTATATATATATATAAACTTATTCTTTGTCCACGTCATTTTGGGTTACTTTTTCTTCTAATTAAAAATAATAATAAAAAGTGCAAACAAAATATTGAAATTAAGTTGTTTATTGAAAGAGATATACATAGGTTTATGGTATTAAATTTTTGTACCATGGACATTTTTTCTTTTTACAAATTCGATAGCTATGTGTGAGATGAAATAAAATTTTCATATTTTCCTTAAAAAAAACCAAGAAGTATGGTAAATAAACATTGTAAATAAACATTGTTAATTGATATGAATATAATTATCGTAAACAAATAATAATTTTTTAAGGTATATTCATGTATCTCAACATTTTCTCAACAAAATCGAAAAAAAAAAAACTCACATTTTTATTGTCATCGACATTTTAAAATTTTTGTTGGATTTATTTTTAGGTTAATTTTTTAAAATATAACAAAAAAAACCAAAATAGTTATGGTTTATGTAACAAAATAAAAAAAAACTTATGAAATCGATTATTTTTTTAAAAATTTCAGATTTCTCATTCCTTTCCATATTCTTTCTCTTCTTCTGCAATTTTCCTTTTTCTTTTCATTTTCTTTCTTCCCTTCTTCTGCAATTTTTCTTTTCCTTTTTCTTTTCTTTTTTCTCTTCTTCTGTATTTTTTATTTTATATTCTTTTTGACATCATGATCTTTGTTTTCAATTAATCATAAATCTTATATTATTTTTTTTGATCTTGAACAAAAATGATTGGGATATTAGTAGAGGATCATTTAGATTTGATATTTGTACAAAATCATGTACCAAAATATAGAAGATCTTAAAAAAAATCGTCTAGATTTGGGTACGCGATCATGTAGCCAAATCTAAACGGCCGTGTATCAAATATAAAAAATCTACCAAATCATGTACCAAATATATTACGCACTTGAGCATCAATTAATCATGTGTTGATTGGAGTATTTTCCATTGTAGGACCGTAAGTTTTTCCGTTTTCAAAATTGTTGAGTGTAATGATTTTGTCAATTTGTTATATATATATTTTTTTAAATCCCATACGTTATTTATTTTTTATTCCAAAAAGATTATTGTTTAGAAATAATTAAAAAGGGTTTAAATTTTTAAGAATAACAATAAAAGAACAAATTGGTTTTTTATAATTTAGAAAAGAAAAAAAAAAAGGTAAACCCAATAGAATGTATTATATTAATTTGAGTATATTAAAAAAAGGAGTTTGAGAGAATGATTTGCTTTGTCGTTTCTTGACTTAAAAAATCCCAACTAAACCCAATAATCAAACATAGCTAAATGGTTTCTTTATATTATATAAAAAAAACATCACTATTAATTTCAATTAATATTAATTAACTTACTATCACTTAACAATACATAATTGAAAAGGATTGTTATTCAATTCTACCAACCATTTAGGCCAATGGAAGAGGTTTGTTATTGTTATTAACTTATTATATATTTCTACAATTCATGGACGTAGTCTCCCCACGTTTTACCAAGTTATTATTTTAATGGATTTTCATTTTTTGCCTTCTAAATATGTTTAAACTCCTTGTATAAAGTGATTAATTAAGATGTTTATTTTACCACCCCCCAAAACAAAAAAAAAAGTGTTTATTATTAGTGTTTCTAGAGAAATATTGAATTTTAGTTGTTATTGAAAACAATGTTGTCCTGTAAATGTGTTTTGACTTTTCATAAATCATTGAATAAAATGTTCTATTGTGAATGGTTGATAGTACTGTTATGGGAAAATGTTGAGTTTTAATTGTTCCTTCATAGTCATGTTTATTGCTTTTGATCAATTTTTTTCCCTACTCCACATCAAAAGTCATTGCTTAATGAAAAGTAGTAAAATCTCACTAATATTGGTATTCTCAAAATACGATAATATGATATGCATTATGGAAAAACAGTGAGATAATCAAAATATCCTCTAATTAATTCTAAAGTAAATTACTGATGAAATAGCTAGATGACCAACATAAATAAATAACACGTAAAGCTTTGATAACCCAATTCGATGAATGTCACTTACGTCTGAAGAACTTTTTCAGTTCAAATAAGTAATATTATTAAGATTCAAAGTTGTCAATATGAATCGATACAATAAGCAACTTTCTTCTTATGTAACTTAAAGAATTCAGATTCCCCTAAATTCATGGTTGAATATTCTTGAAGATAAAATCAAGCTCCCCTTTGTTTAGTGCCAATTCTCAATAATCAAATCTTCATTCATATTACTTATCATCAGCTTCAACATATAGTAATAGCGGCTTTTCTCAACTAATGAGAATCAATCAATTTCATTGAACATAAACGAGCTCCAGCTCCAAAAATATAGATACTCTTCTCCACAAAATCTCAAAAAGATATTAATAAAAGATTCTTAAAAATATGGAAGATCTTTTATCTTTTCTAATTAAAAAATCAATAAATAATAAAAGAATCACAATAATTCTTTTTTTTTTTTGACAAAAATACCAACACATTATTTTCTAAGAACAATCTATTGGTATTTTAAAAAAACAATGATATGATATGCATTATTTTCTAAGAACAATCTAAATTATATTTTATTTTAAGAAAAAAAATTCAACTTCAAATGACTATAATAATATACAAAATATCAATTATTTGCGTATATAACTCTCACATTAATCATATTTGATAAAAACTCGACATCGTGATATTTTTACGGTTAAATTATCAAAAGTATCTCAAGATAGGAGTCGATTTCTATTTCTTAACGTTTGAAATATAAAGTAAAATTTTCCTTTTATTGTTCTTTTTTAAAAGTGCTTTTGCTGTTAAAATCATGAATATAAAAGATTTTTTTTTTCTTTTATTATGTATGTGAAGCGAAGGAATGTAAAGATATAGAAAAAGAAAATTTGGAAGGTTACGTAAGTAAAGAAATAATAATAAATGAAATAAATTGAGATTGAAAAGAAAGAAACCAAATGTATGATTCGTAAATGTGTTCACATATATATCTTCATTTATTTATTTATTTATTTATTTCATGTATGTGCCTACATTAGTTTGTATGCCTTAGCAAATACAAATATTTTCGTTTACCAATTTAATGACAAAAGCCTACCATGGTTCATGATTGCCTATAGATTGTAATATATTTTATTAATATTATTGTGCAAAATGTCTAAATACAAAACAAAATGAAAATAATAAGAATCAATAGTTTTCAAAATAAATATTAGGTTCGTTTTTAAAGCTTATATGAACATAATTTAATTGATATAAAAAATATGTGCTATCCATCAAATAAAATTCTTTTTTGAATAATCTCCACTCTGTGTGAAAATGGCCTCAAGCATGAACATAATTCCTAGGACAAAAGTTTAAAAAAGATTCGTCTATTCTTTGGAATATTTTGACAAATAAGTACTTTATTATTATACAAACTATCCCCAAACATTTGTTAATTAATTCTACCATGCAAATTCTTGTGTTTTCTATTTGTATTGTTTTTCTGTGGAAAGATTTTTCCAACAATTACATACTAAAAAAATCATCTTTCAAGTGTTTTAATGTTTAATATTCACTTTTTATTTCCTCCTAAAACATCATAGCTAGTGGTCATGGGCGTGGGTATCGTTGTTCGGTTTTGCACGACCCTTGGTTCTTAGGTGGCCTCATTTTTCAAACGGTTTAAAATTGAGGTTATTTTGGACGTAGATAGGTGTTCTCATCATGATAAGGTGATTGAGAGTTCTTATGCACGGATGAATCTTGGGATTAAACTTTATACTTTTAGAGAACTTATCAACCTCTCTCTCAATAGTTTGATCATTTTATTAATTTTAAGTTGGTTGGGAGGATATATAGTGTTTACATGGCTCTCTTGTCAGTATGGTGTATTTACGATGGCTACTGTCTGAAAATCTTTTCATCCTAGGTACCCTATGGTGCCATGGCTCAATCACCTTTGGTTTGACAACAATATTCCTAAACATTTTTTCTTATTTCATGTCTGGCTATTCGAAATCGTTTAAAGACTCATGATCGTGTGAGACAGTGGTGTTCTAATATCCCTAGAAATTGTCTTCTATGTATTAATGACGTTGAGTCTAGGGATTATTATTTATTTTCTGAATGTTCCTTTAGTAAGGCTATTAGGGTGTATATGCTTTTGTGGAGAAGGTGCTCTAATAGAATTTTGCATTGGGATTACAATCTTACTTTGATACCCGGGCAAACAATTGAAGTATAAGGTCTAGAGAATTATTTTGGTGTATTGTTATTTATTATATTTGGTGCAAACATAATTTGTGAATGTCGATGTTGCTACTTTGGTTCCTACCCAAGTGATTAGTTTTGAAGTTCAATCTAAGATTTTCACTTGTTGTTCAAAGTGGCCTAGTAGTGCTTCTCTTGTGAAAGACACCATGGAGACTCTTCTCCTTGAGACATTTTCTTATATGATCTTTTTGTGTGTATTTTGTATTTGATCATTGATTTGTTTTTGTTGTATTTTAGAGGGATTGATCTCTCTTCTTAATAACTCATTACGTTTGTAAAATAATAATAATAATAAAAGCCATTGCTCTAAATAATTTTAAGGAACCAACATTCAATGACATGCCAATATGGTACATAATTGTTAGGTATTGGACAATTTTTTAAAAAATTGTTGTGTAGTTAATGAATGTATGTGTCATCAATGGTTGCAAAGCACTTTTTTGCTTTCTAGTATTGAACAATTTCCTATATATATATAAATATATATATATATATATATATATATATATATATATATATATATATATATTGTTCACAAATAATAAATGACATCAAAGAGAATCCAACAAACATAAAAGCAACCCACCATTGCCAAATATTCATGGCTTTAATAATGAAGCCTATTTTGCTCCAACCTCCCCAAGCATCTCCCCTAATAATAATTCCAAGAATTGTTCCAATTCTAGAAATCCCAATCACATATTCCATTTATTATGCTCTAACTTTATAATTATCTCTTTTATTCTTAGTATACCTTTTTAGGATGATGTAAAAAATTGTAGAATTTTAAAAATGTTTGCTCAGTTTTAGGTATATTTTAACTTTTTTTTTTTTAGAAAACATATCTTAATTTATTCTAAATGTCGGAGAAAAAAAAAAAGTTTGAAAAATATGATAAGTTGTTTTTCTTTTATATCTATTTAATTAGATATCTTATTAGATGATCGTGTATTCATTTTTTATTGGACAACTTATCGAGCTGCATAAAAAGAGGTATAGGAAGCATCTAAGTATTATTTTTATCCGGCAAGTATACTATTATTAATTTTGATTGATATGTCAAATTTGCTTAATGATTTTGGATATACTATAAATAGCAACTTCAAACTATTGTTGTTATCATAATTATTTATTCTAAAATATAAACTATTATGCCTTTTCTTACCAAACTCTCTTTGTACCTAAGTGTCAGCATATTATCTATTTTGGATATTGTTTTTATATGACTTTATCAATTTGATCGAAATAGTCTCAACAAAATAAAAGAGGTTCCATAATTTTAATCATTTCATTGTTATATTTGAAATTTAGAATTTTTATATCAATGGAAATGTGATAATCAATTTTATGTAAACAGAGATTATAATATCAATGAGAAGTTTCATTAATTTTAAAAATATTTATTGATTTATTTACCCTTGATACACTTGGAGTTTTAAAATGACCATATCTTTAAAAACATTAATAAAATGTCAACAGTCAAGGAATATGGGTAAGTAATTATCCAAAGATTAGATTCCTTTTATGTTTTTCAAACAAATTAAAATGTATTTTTTATTTTTTGTACGATGTAAAATAAAGGAAATAGTTATGAATATATATAAAAAAAATGAAACTATTTACAAAATATATCAAAAAAAAAAAAAAATTAGATGGGAGTTTGATGAATTTCCTAAACTCAAAACTATAAAAGAGCATTTGGGACAGGAAATGAGATAACATAACCGAGCTCAATCCCAAAATTGAAGAGTTAGGTTGAAAACCAACCCAATCTAACTCCCTTTGTGTTTAGGCCGGAGATATGTGAATGCCAAAGTTTGAAGTGTGCTATTTGTACCAACAGCCTATAGATCAATTCTACGTTCTAAACCAAACTTCGCATAAGGAATCAAACGAAGGGAATTATATTATTATAAACACGCAATCACTTTTCTCAAATTCCCTTTTTAAAGTAATAGAGAATCTTTTTTAGTTTCATTTTTTCTAAGAATATTTGCATTTCCTTTACCTTTACAAGAGTTTTTCAATTTTATATTTTTACTTCTTATTATTTTTTCTATAATTATATGATATTTTTAAAACTTTAAATTATTTTCTCATTTATAATATCTTAAGATTCTTTTAAATTTATTTTAAAAATTCAAAGTTAAAAAGGTAAAAAAAATTTAAAAAAATTAGAAACCTGGTTTATCTATTATTAAAAATTTAACGGTTAAGTGTATATTTTGAAAACTTTATACTATATTTTTCCTAAAAATAAATTATGTAATTTTATATGGATCAAAATATATTAATTATATGAATTAAAGCAAATATTATTTTTTTAGTAGAAGACGATTATTATTTCATAAATAGGGTTATTTCAAACAACCGAATTAAAAAGGGTTCAAAATATGGGGTTTAGTTTTTAATCGATCCATAAATTTTAAAAATTTAAGTTTGATTTCAATTTAGTACAACCTTCCTATTTTATCATTGACATTTGAATTTTATTTAAAAACAATGATTAGAATCGTTAGACCGAGATAAGTGCACATTAAATGTTTTTTCGTTTGTTTGTTTACTTGGTCTTTAAATTTCAAGTTTTACACTTTTAAAAATTTAAGAACTTAAAATTGAAACCACACCTAAAACTTATTAAATACTTAGGGTGCGTTTGGGGAGGAAAAGAGTTATAGGGAAAAATAATTATAATAATCCTAGTATTATGATAATATGTGTTTGGAGGAAAGGTTATTATTGGTGATGTTATAATAATATGTGTTTGGGGGAAGAGTTATAATTGTAATAATTTAAAAAACAATAATAGAATTTGAATTGGATTATTTGAGTAGAGTAACATAGGGTTTGTAAGAAAGGAAAAAAGAGGAGAAGATAAGGTTATTTGGGGATTATGATAGCCCTAATCCCCATTTATCATAAGTCTTAGGCCAAACACAGTTTGGTCCAATTTCTTAACATTCTTTTCTAAAATCCACCCCAAACATATCTTTAGTATTTTAAAAACAAAAAATGAGTAGAAACTAAACCTAAACCCAAAATCATAAATCAAAATATTATTTTCTCAGGTTTTATCGATTCACCGTTTTTTTAGAGTATGTGTCAAAACTACGATAAAGGTTAAGATGACAAACCACCACTCCTTTAAATTTGTGGTATAATTGGGCGAAATTAAAAGTTAAGATTCAAAAGTTTATCATATTTTCCTAAAAGACTATTTGGATAAATTAAGCAATATGATGTTTGAGTTTATTAAAAATTTAATGAAAGCAAAAAACATGGTTTCTTATTTTATTGTCCAACATTATTGGTGGAATCATCACCAAGGCCAGATCTATCAAGAGATCGGAGCGCGTGAGGGAATATGAATTTTGAAGTGTCATATTACAATATATATATATATATATATTAAATAATATTTTTCTTTAAATTAAATTTTGGTTATGGTGTAGTGATTTTATCCCATTATAAAATCATCGGAATATGAATTTGATTCTTCCCTATTACAATTAATTTTACGAAATAGTTTTTGTTCCAAATATTAAATTTCTTCCTAAATTTCAACGAAGATAATTTGATTTTCTAATTTTTTAAAAAGAGGAAAAAAAAACATATTTCACATAAAACCCTAACTTATTTCGTAGCTCTCATTTGTTATCTAATAAATATTTTAAAAAAATGCAACAAAGTCGGTGATCCAAACTTCTACTCTTAACAATATTAACATTAATTATGCATCGAAATATTTTATTTAATTTCAGAATTAAACATTTCAATAATTTTATTTTTCCAAATACTCCGAATGTCAATTTTATTGGCAAATTTAAAAAATGTCATAAAAATAAATGTGCATGCATTATAAGGCAAGCCAGGGCATGTTTAATGTGGGTAGGAATTAACAAAAGCCAGTCTCTAACACATGTGACAAATAGGATGATCATCTAACCCTCTATCAACCCATCAAATTAATTAGTGTTAATTTGATTGAAATTTAAGTCAATTTTAAAGGACAAGATTCTCCCCATTTCAAAGTTCCCCACATCCATATTAGCATTACATTTTACTCGCTCATTGGATAAATATAAGTTCCCTTTCTTTTCTTTTCTTTTCTTTTTTTTGTCAAATAATAATATTCCTACAGTTCTTTTTATCAAAAAGTTAGTTTCTTCCTTTTGTATCATTGCCAAAATTACAAAAATTATAAATATACCAAAATATCTTTTATCTCTCTAACAATTATCAATATCTAATCGTATTAAATAATAGTGCTCTATCAATCTATCATGGATAGAAAATTGTGTTTTGTTATGTTTGCAAATATTTTGGTATATTTAAAAATAAACTCTTATTTTCGGTTTAAAAATAGCAATATGTTTGATGTAGAGATCGGGAATATTAGTGAGACTAAATAAGAATTATGTCTAAGGTAAAATGATACCCTCGATAAACAAAAATTCTATTCAATGTAATATTCTAACAATTTTCCTATTACAATTTCAAAAGTTATAACTTTACAAAGAAACAACCCAATTAATAATATCAAATAACAACTAAAAATTATTAATATAAATCAATAGCTAAATAAATACTAATTATTATTAAGCAGTTTTAAATTTCATAAATATGTTAGTTAGATATATATATTATATAAGATGAGAAGAGAAAATTAAGTATTATTTTGATAAGCAAGGGGGAGAGGTGAGGTGGAAGCATGATCTCAAGATCCCCCAAATCTTATCCATTTTACTTATAATAATAATTAAAAGAATATAAATCCCCTCATTTAGTTGAGAAGAAAAAGATATATAGAATCCATTTATTTTCTAATTATTCCTTCCATCATTTGCATCTTTTCTACTTTTATTCTACTTTTATCCTTACAAGAGTCATCCACAAATTTTAAAGCAATGTTTTTTTTTTTTTTTTTTTTTGGAAGTGTTGACAAAGTTAGGATAGTTAGGATTAGGAAAGAAAATATACACAAATGAGGGGTTGATGTACAAAAATTTTAGTTTGTAAGAAGTCGTGTATTCGGAAAATTACTTTCTTAAAACAAAACTAATTCTCTAAATTAACTCATTTTTTGAAGTTTATATGATACTTTTAGATTTGAAATTTGGACTTACAAAAAGAATGCAAAAGGAAACACTATATTTGAACTGCAATGAAATATTTCCACTTGTTACGTGGGTGAGAAATCCGAGCAGTGATTTTTTTTTCTTCATTTTAATTTTTTTCGATGCAACACATTTGATTGTACATTTTATGTTATTTGAGTTGAACAAATTTTGGGGAAAAAAGTTTGCACGTTATCTTTAGGTGACTTTTTTTCTTTAAGCTTTCAAGAGTTATTTTTTCCCTTAAGTTTGTAATATGATCATTGGTTTTTGTGTAAATAAGAATGCATTTTCGTATAATTTTATGTTTAAAATCGAAGTTCATATGAATTAAAATTTGAATTACAAATTACTACGCATTATCTTGATCTTCCTCAGCAACATTCTCGCCCTATCATTGTTGTCTATGTCAAGTGCATCTTCAATTTGTGTATGCAACATTGAGTGATCTTGTCTATTGAATAATAAGTTTTATATTTTTAAGGTTTGATCACACATCAAACTCAAATCTTGTAAATTATGTTCCACTGAATAACCATGTACATCTTGAACAAAATTATTCTGAACGATTACAAACAATATAATGAAATAATGTGCATCTTATCAAATTATAAAACAAATAATATTAAAATTTTTACAATGCAATAATAGTAAGCATTATTAAGTGTGATAAATCATCTTGTAATTGATGTGTACCAAGAAAAATAGTCATTTGATATAGTTGGTTCATGTGATGCTTCTCCTTGTGCACAATGATCAACCCGTGAATGCGACATTGTGATATACTCCTCATGAATCTTACACCAATCTTGATCGTGTTTGCCTCTTAAATCAATTTGATGTAGCGTCGGGTTTGTAAAGTACAATGGTGGTGCGATTTGCAGCATACCAAACTGTCGCAACACACGATCTAGTAAATGTCACTATAGGATATGGGAACTTATGAGATGACCCAAGTAAGTTCAGACCTATTCACCATTATGACATTGATTGGACAGCAATGTCATAACATCAGGTATATATGGTATTTAATTGATGTGGTAAAAAAAACAAACATAAGTAGACAACAAAAAAATGAGTAGTAGTATTTATCTGTATAATACTTTACTACCTGATTTGCTTTAGTCGATGAAATATTTGTCGATATGTTAACAACATATTTACTGATTATTTAGATGCAAGTAGGACACCACTTCTTCTACTGTGTAAAATATATATATATACATATATATATATATATATATATATATATATATATATATATATATTCACATTATATAAACATAAATATATGTAAAGAAGAGAAAATAAACATACCTTAGGACTTCTAGTTAATAAAAGATAAACAGTGAGACAACAACGACGACAAGAGGGGAAAGACAGAAGTCGTAGAGAAAGGGGGGAGTTTTATTTTTGTGAAACAAGGATGGAAGGCAAAATGGGATGCACAGCTAGGGTTGTAAGGTGAACGAAGTCGTGTACCCAATCCACGATGACCTTGCATGCATGACGGACAAAATGACGTTGAACTATCATAGAGGACGGACACATGAGCCGAGTCGTATAATAGGTACACAACTTCAATGCCAAGTCATGGATCCAATCCATAACTTCATACCTAAGACATGTACCATATATCCACCGACTTAGCAAAGTTGTGGACTGATTATACGACTTAACTATCTTGTTTTTTTCAATAGTTTTTCGTGTATACTACTTTAGACATTAGAAACATTATTACAAACTTTCCAAAAAGTCAATAACATTTCTCAAACATCCTATCCATAATTAATATTTATTTGTATATATATTTATTAAAGGCCGTTGGTTTTATTTTTTTAAAAATTAAAATTTGCTTGATGTCATTCATTTCTATTATTTATTTTAAAATATGCGTGAAGTTATCTGATAGGTTTATGAAAATAAACCAATTTAGTAGTTTAATCTCTAGATTTTTTTTTTAATTTTAGTTTTTATTTAAAAAATTCTGGATTTTTATATTTCATTTTATAATTTCAGTATATATGTGTATGTGTATTTGTAATTTTAGTTATAAAAAACGATTTAAATTAGGGATTGAGCAGGGGATTCTTTTGCTTGTATATTGTTTGGCCAACGCCAAAGTGCAATGAAGCAATACTGAAACATTTTAAACCACCACAGATCAATTAGTTGGACTATGTGCCTCTCACTGGTGCTTTAAACTCAATGTGGATGCTAAGTTCTTTTGTTGGAATCATTTCTAGTTTCCAATTCTAAAGTTCGAGATTTTTATAACTATTGTGTCTGTATTATTATGAAAAATGATAACTATCAATTTCAACCCTGAAAATTTTGAGAGTCATATCAATTTATACCTTAAACTAATAATTATATCAATTTAAAGTTATATCAAATTAGACTGTAACCACCTATTTTTATCCTACCTTTTTTTATTCTCGGAAAAAATATATATAGTAACATTTATAATGGCTAAGATTTTATTTTTTTTTATAAGGTACTTTTGTAATAATATAAAATATTATAATAATTGTTTTTTAAAAATGGAAAATAAAAACTATTATTGAGTATATCTATTATTTAAAAGAATCCAAATTGATTTATTTTTGACAAAATCTTTTAATAACACATTTGATTTATTTTTATTGTTTTAGAGAAAAAAAATACAAATCAGTTTATTTTGGACAAAAACTTTTAATATCACATTTTTACTATTTTAAAGAAAAAAAAATAATAAAATCACATAATATCTAATTTAATTTTATACTTATTGAACAATGCACCATACAACAAACCAAATCAAATATACCACACAACAAATCAAGCAAATGACATAAGATGTTATTTTTAAAAAAATATTGGAGATCGATCTCGAACTCCAAAAAAGCGATCACTCACCTCAAGAATTTAGAAATAACAGACTCCTAGATATTTTCTAATTCCTTCATTGGAGTTTTTAAGGATAAAAAGTAAAGAGAATAATAATATAAAGAAAAAATAAAAATTTAATTAAATAATGTAAAATACATCGGAATTTTTTAGGAGAAAAAGTAAAAAGAATAATAATGTAAAGAAAAAATACCAATTTAATTAAATAATGTAAAATAATATCGTAAAGAAATATCTTGGCACATTCCCGAATACACGCAATCTAATGATCTCATAGGAACATCTCTGGTCTTCGGTGAACCCAAAAGAACACCTAGAACAAAACTGATCTTTGAGAACACCTAAGACAAACTAATCTTCAGTGAACCCGAAGGAACACTTAGGACAATCGGGCTGTAAGTGATCCCGTCGAACCACTCATGTACTTAACATCTCATGAGACTGGTGATCATCAGACCACATCTATATTATATATAAAAACTCCTATATGGAGATTATTTTAGTTCATTTTACCCGTTTGATTATAAGTATTATTAATGTTCACTTGATGACAATTTTGTCATCGGTGAATCTTAACCGCAGTATTTAAGTGAAAAATATTTATGACATGCATAATAATAAATTCAAAGAAACCTTTTAGAATTCTCTAACCAACACTTCCACCAATTTATTCAATATAAATATAGGTACCCTTTGCTTCCTTATAGCAACAAAAATGGGGAGGGAAGTACAATGAGACAAAAAATATGAGAAGAGGGAAGTACAATGAAACAAAAAATATGAGAAGATAAAATAAATAGTGAATCTATAAAATTGCAGCATCAATTAGGAGGAAAGGAAAATGCAATAATAATTTTTATTTATTCGGTATTGGAGATATATACAAATATTTCCTTTCATTTTTTTTGTAAATATTATCTTCTTTTTTGTTTTTTTGTTATTTTTAGCTATATAGATGAGTAAATGAAAAATTTTCTTCCATATTATTTTCTATTTTATTATTTCTTTTATTTTTCTAGCTAAAATAAGAAAGTAAAATGACGCAAGAACTTATGTTTTCTAGATCGACATTCTAAAATCAACATTCTAAATTTTTTTTTCCAGAATGTGTTTTTAAATTAAAAAATTAGAATTATTATATTACTTAACTCTCTTTTTCTTCTTTTTGCTTTATAACTTCTACTTATTTCAATAATCTTAATTCAAAATTATTCTATAATTTAGAGATATAATATTAAATTTTAAAAAAGATAAATTAAATATTATCACATTTTAATTCATAACTAAACTTGAAATAAAGATACTAAAAAAAAGTTTGCATTCACTATTTAATAGAAATTAATTTTGAAACATCTCTATCATTAAATATAATTATCAATAAAATATTAATTCTAAATAGAAGTAAAAAATGATGAGATGTAATTCTAAATTAGGTAATTTTTTATAAAAATATGAAAATATAATTATTAGTCAAAAATATTATTATAACTTATATTATTAATTTTATATTTTAAAATATACATACATCCACATGCAACGTACGTGCAAAAAAATTAGTAGTCATAAAAAGGTGGTGATCCTGATGGAAACTCACATGAGTACGACTCGAATAGACAAAGTTAACAGAACGTTCATCCATAGCATATAATTTATCATAATATAAAAAACATGACATGAATATTAATCTTAACGTCCTTAATCATGTGATTAATATACCATGCATCATCATCAATGTAAATTAGTCATCATCGTCAGTCATCAACAACAACTTATTATGCATCTTAGCTACATTAATGCATAACGAAAAATTACATGCAAGCTCTTAACCTCATTCAAAGGTTTAGTAGGAGAATCTAATTTTAGCCAAACAAAGTACTCCTTAGCTAACAGTAAAAATTCTCCAATTAATTTGATCTTAATTATAAAATAAAAAATTAAAATATATATATATATATATATATATATATTATAATATTATATTATAATATAATATATAATATGAATTATATTATTATTATTATTATATATTTTTTAAAACCCTAAATTCTTCGTCATCTTCTTCATCTCAGCCGCAACCCCCAACTCTCATCTTCATCTTCTTCGAAATCGCACGGCTGTCGTCGCCACTGCCTCTCTTCTCTCCATTGAGATCTTCGGCAACAATCTCCCTCCGTTCGTCGAAGCCGCCACCGTCACCTTAATTCTTCGTCAAGTTTCTGTTCGCCATTAGCCCGAGCCGCTCCCCTTTCTGTCAGCACCATCTCCTCTACGTCGCGACGTCCGAATCTGAAGCGAGTGGATTGTGTCTGCTCCAATCGGTGTTTGTCCATGAAGCTCCGACCGTCGTTGTCGCATCTCCACGAACCCAGCCGCTGCCGTTACGATCTCCCATTCGCATGGAGCTTGTTGCACCATCCATCCTTCTCCGTAGCACGCTACCGCACCCGGGCATGCTCTCCTCGTAGTTGAAGAAGCCTCCATCCTCGAGCAATCATGTCCCAAGTGTGGGTGCATAGTTTGTAGTTTGTATTAATTATAGGGTATTTGTGGATGTGGGTGCATAGTTTGTATTAATTAGAGGATATTTGTGGATTCTGTTACAAATGTATTTAGAAATCACATTTATCAATTAGGTGGGGACATTTAAGGCATTGTTCTCCCATTTATTATTTAAAAATTTTCTGTTTTGCTATTTTGTCAATTTAAAAATAAAATTGTCATTTATCCAAAGAAACCTCTAATTTTGCTATTCTTCTTGTCAGCCCAATTAAAAAAAATAATTCAACCTCTAACCCAAATTTTAAACTAACCCAACTCAACTCTTATAATTTGTGTTGGGTGGTCCGAGCTATTCTTATATCCCTAGTAATTATTGTGTTTAGTATGTTATTATATATATATATATATATAAAAGCAAATATCAATTTAAATCCTAATGTTTTGATCTCGTATCAATTTATATCTTAAACTAATAATTATATCAATTTTGTTTTAATTTAAACTCTAAATTAATAATAATTTAAAACTTTAAACTTCTTTGAACTTCTATAATCGTATGAATTTACACCATTAAAAAAGACTTAGTAATTAATTTAGACGGCTGATTTGAG
Organism: Cucumis melo; assembly: GCF_025177605.1. Taxonomy (NCBI): domain Eukaryota; kingdom Viridiplantae; phylum Streptophyta; class Magnoliopsida; order Cucurbitales; family Cucurbitaceae; genus Cucumis; species Cucumis melo. Next base: position 27,917,713 of record NC_066864.1, read on the forward strand.
AATAAAATTTGGGAGAGAAAAGTATGACAGAAATAAGATTTAGGAGAATAAATTAAAATGGATGTGTGGGAACAGAATATATATGAATTTGTGTTTATTGTTTAATATTTCATAGAAAAGCTAATCACTCACTTATCAATTATGAGATATTATGATATTGATTTATTAAAACTTAATTTTATCATATATACATCTTAAGGTAAATAGTTTCAAAACCCATTCCTTCTTCTTTTTCTTTTTTTAGTTTTACAATAGAAAGAAGAAAAAATATAATTATCAACCACTAAATCGGTAATAAATATGTTATCTATTTATGTTTAAATTTACTACGCAAGTATTTGTCCACCAATTTAAAGAAGAAAAATAAAAAGTTATTTAATACTAAACACTTTTTTGGTAAAATGAAAATGTGTCACATCACACTTTATAAATCTTTTAATACTTTTTTTGACCCATTTATTTCATTTACGTCTAATTAGGGAAACAAAAAAAAAACTGAGTTCTTTGATGAAAATACATCCGTACAAAAAAGCCAAATAAATATGATTTATATAATTAAATTACACGTCTCAATTCTCATTTTTCATCAGTAATATATTGGTGAAAACCAAGTTACACATAGATAGATACGGTATAGATAATACCAAAATTATTTTTAATGAAAGTTTGATATATATATATTTGTTTTGTTTTGACCATGAAATTTGGATCCGATTATTCCATTTATTTGATACAGAAAATTGGGATAATGGTGTTATTGATATTTATTGTGCGAATAATCCATCATATGGACACATACATAACACATTAATAACTCATCGCATTTTGAAGATGCCTACCAACAGCCGGGTTTGATGGGACTAATTGGCGCACGATGTCTAATTGGTGGAGTTTTGGATAACGAAAGCGACTTCCATCCACTTACCTTCTTAATACTTTTAATTAAATGTCCATGAAAATGTTGATATTATACTCTTATGTCAATCTCTTCAGACTTTTATATTTAAAAAAAATAATCAAACAAACTCCTAATTTTAGAGTGTATTTTGTATAGAAAATGAGTCATTTTTATTGAAATGTTAGACAATTATTTAAATTTGTTTTTGAAATATCATCTGAATGGGGCTTTTGCAAATTTAGCAAAATTATTTTGATAAATTAGATGTATAACACACTACTTTTAAATTTACAAAAATGACAAAATTCAAGCTCAGCCCACATTTGAAAAATGAAAAATTACAAATCTACCCACTAGAATTATCGACATTTTCACGCATCACTCGATGTGTGGTTGATACATTCGATGTGTGGTTGATACACTCGATTTGTGGTTGATATACTCGATGTATGGTTGATACACTCGATGTATGGTTGATACACTCGATGTGTTGTTGATATACTTGTTATGCTTTGTTGATACACTTGTTATGCTTTGTTCATCCACTTGTTATGCTTGGCTACTACACTCGATGAATTAAATAACACTTGATACACATCATTAGTTTGATACACTTGATATGTTGTTGATACATTTGTTAAACTTTGAAAATATACTTAATGAATTAAGGACACTTGATGCACTAATCATGATATATTACATTATCGATACGCTTGATTAGGTTTAATACACTTAATAAGTTTGATACACTTAATACACTACTGATAAACATTTTATACTTTCACCGATACACCCGACAAATTTAATATACTTGATGCAGTTCATATGTTTGATACCCTTGATGTACTGTTGGTATATTTTCTGTATGTACCGCTACGTTCGATCGGTTAAAATACACTTGATACACTTGAAATTCTGACGATACACTTAATATACTTCACTAGTACATTTTGATACATATTATATGTTTGCTACACTAAGTTACAACATTCATATACTTAATAATACTACATTGAATTGCATAAAATTTGAAAAAAAGATGGAAATCATGTAGTAAGTATATCAACCAACTAATACGTATAATATAAGTATATCACAACAATAATATACAAAACTGATACAAAGTGGGAGAAAAATAATGATTGGGGCTCTTAAAAAGTGGGAGAAGAAATATGAGAGGATTAGGACATTAAAAACAGAAGAAGAAATAAGTTATTGAATGGTAGTTTGAGAATAATAAAATATTTAAGATGGAATGTATTTTAAAAAATGAGAATGTTGTCGTGTTTGAAAGCAACCATTTGAAAGAAGTTTGAAAAAAGAACTTAGATTTAACAATAAAATGATTATCGAAAATCTGGATAAAAAATGGTGAAAAATAAAAGAAGAAGAAGATAAAGATGTCAAAAATGGAGATTGAACAAATGATAGTTTTCTTTCTTTTTTTTTTAAAGAACCTATAGAAAACCAACCGAAAAATAGTATTTGAGAAAAACAAATATTTTTTTATTATTAGATTAATTTTTTATTAAGAATACAAATATGATATTGAGGTTTACAAAAAAGAAGTAGAGAAAGTGGAAGATGAAACATCAAAGACAGATGGTCAATAAAGAGGAAAAAATGTAGGGGGCAATCTGAGAATAATAAAAATTTTAAAGTAAAAAATATCTCCAAAATATTTTACAAATTAAAATTTACCATATTTGCAAAATTTAAAAAATATGTGTCATAATTGCTAAAACATATTCTCATAGTGCTACCCAATACAATTTTCCTTAAATAAAAATGTCTTCTCAAGAAAATTATTTTGTTAGTCCATTCAAATAAATACTTAATAAGATAAAATTACCCTCTTTTTTTTTTATTATTATTATTATCACTTAGATTTGTGATGAAACTACTTGGTGTAATATTATACTAATGTCAACAATTTTAAATAATAATAATAAATATTTATTTTTAAACCATTTAAATTGTCTAATTATTAATAGTAAACAATACGATGGAAATATCCATTTATCCATTGAGTTGATGTTACACACATAGATATATTTGAAATTATAGATTGAAAAACGTTGATCTATATTTAATATGTATACTTGTAAAACGACCCTCCCCATTCCTTGTTATGGGTCTAATTTTTTTTCTTTTGTTTTAAACAACACGACTCATGCTCATACGACACCATTTCACCAATTTTACTTCACTTTTATTTTTAAATGGAGTTAGAAAACATTTGGTCTTAGAACAAAGGTAGGTTTTGTATCAAATATATTATCTACTTACTTTTTCAAACCTAACTTTGACATTAAAGCTAGTGAGCATGAAAAAACAAAAATATCAAATCTTTATCATCAATCCAATAAACAATAATTGATTAGAAATGCACAAAAGTAGAGTATAGTTGAAATAAGTAAGATAATTAATAAACTCTAACAAAAGTAGGTTAAAATTCTGCTCATCTTTTAATGATAGTACTAAAATAATACAAAGAGAGTGATTTGTTTATTTATTTTTTAATTCAAGCCTATGTGGAAAATTTAAACTTTTGATAACACTATTATAAATGTGGAAATGAGATCTAAACTATGGAAAAAATTATTAGTACTTTTAACTTATTTTAATATGTTGATGGAGTAAGTGAAAACAAAACAAGTTATTACTTTTTCTCCTCGTCCTAAAAATAGTTTAAAAATTAAATCTCTAATATTTAGGAAAAAGATAGAATAATTTGGATGAATTTCAATCAAATCTCTTACTTTTAACTCCTTTGACTAACAAATAATTCATCATTCTAAAAAATAATTAAAATTATTCTTAATTTTTTATAACAATTTTTTTATTTTAAATCTGAATAGGGATTGATTTAATTTGTATTATAAATATCGATAATTTTTCTTCCGTCAAATATATCATTTTTTTATAACAAATGTGAAGGTGAAGATTAATATTTCTATAAGAAAAAATGTAAATTATATCGTAAGAAACTTATATTAACTATATTCATTCATTAACATCTTTGAAAAATGAGAAGATGATAAATGGTTTTGAAAATTGAGTCTTATTTTAAAACTATATGAACCATTCACTGACATTATTGTACCATATAATATATGTAATATGCTGGCTCTTGGATTTATTTATTTTCTACTTTCTTTTTGTCATTTATAAAAGTACAACATAGGTCCACCTTTCTTGACGGACAAGAACTTGATCCATGTAACGACCCAACTCCTTATGCTGAATCGAAGTCATTACTAAATATAGAACAAGTGGTTTAAGTCTAAAAATTTTATCAAAAGCATACGGTTCAAGAAATTCATTTATAAAAGCATAAACATGGTAGTCATGCAAAAATGTAAAAGCGTTCTGAAATCCTACTCGGGCCCTATCTACATAAAAGATAGTGAAAAATAAAAAGTACTCAAACTCAAATGCTAAAATCTGAAATAAGAAATAAGCGGAAGCGGTAGTCCCTATGGCCCTCCTCGGTCTCACTTCGGGTCGCTCGCCAGCTTGCCCTTGCCCTTGCCTCGTCCTCTACCTGAAAACATAAAGTGGAGAGAATGAGTATAAAAATACTCAGTAAGGGACCCACTACTAGTCCCACTAGGTGCCTGTTAACTTCCTGTTAGAGTCCTGATAACAGGTACCCAATCTCTGGCACGTTCCCGAACACGTGCAATCATGCGCTCCCGTAGGAACGTAACTCTGGTCTTCGGTGCCCGGGGACACCTAGGACAGTCGGGATGCGAGGACCCCGTCGAGTCACTCGAGTCATGTCTATATCATGCTAGACTGGCGTCCCGTCGGACCACACAGTCCTCAATAGGTGGTGATCCCGAAGGACACCCATGCAGGTACGACTCTAACAGAAATCAAGCTAACAGGTACCCTAATTGCAGTAAACATACACATGGCATCAGCATATAACATGTCACATAAATCATTTCTACACTCTCCGTCCCGACATTCGTCGTAACCATAATAGATCTTGCCACACATAACAGGCTATAGCACAACTATATCGTCATTTGCATCATACTAGCATTTATTTCAGGCATCATACTGTCAAATCCTCAATATGCAACATAGGGCATACACAGTCTCATACTTCAAACATGAAACTAGTAGTAGAATCTCTTACCTGGAGATCTACTTGTCGAGTCCTAACCGCGAGGCAGTACGCTTTCCAAGCGACGAAGTCCTAACTGTTTAATAAGTCAAAATTCGTAAATAGGTCGCCAACGACCAACGGTTCGAGATTCAAATGAATTTAACTTACCCTAGAAGGAGGTTGCAGTGCTCGAGCCCCTACTGAAGAAATCCCGCGCTGCAGTAATTTCTTGGTCCAAGACGTCCCTTGAGGAAGATAATTTAATTTAGATCCAAATTAATTTAACTAACGTCCGAGCATGGAGTCTTACCGGAAAAATCACAATAATTAATTAGCTTACCAAAATATAGGTGGATGGAGCCAATTTAGTCCTGGCGGCTCGGCTGGAAGAAGACAGGACCGGCTCGGCTTGGGCAGACGCGGCTCGGCTCGGTACAGGGATTTCGCGTGCGGCTCGGCTTGCAACAGGGGGAGACGCGGCTCGGCTTGCAACAGGGGAGACGCGGCTCGGCTACACAGGCGCGCGGCGCGGCTTCACACGCGGACGCGGCTCTTCGGTTTCGGCTTCGGGCGCGCGGGCGTGGAGCGGCTCCGGGTTCGTTCGTCGGCTGGAGGCACGCGCGGCGGATCGGCTTCGAGTGGCGGCTGCGGGAGACGGCTGGGCGCGGGTCGAAGCGGCTCCCTTCGGCTCGATCGGAGCGACGCGGCTGACGGAGCTTCTCGGATCGACGCGGCTGACGGAGCTTCTCGGATCGACGCGGCTGACGGAGCTTCTCGGATCGACGCGGCTGACGGAGCTTCTCGGCTACACAGATCGGCTCGATCGAAGCGACGCGACGCGGCTCGGCTATCCTCCTGATCGGAGCGGCGCGGCGTCGGCGGTCTTCCTTAGGTCGAAACGGCGCGGCGGTTCCGGCTCGGCTGGCGGCTGCGGATTCGGCTGCAGACGCGTAGGATGGCTCGGCTTCCACTCGGCTTGCAGACGCGCGGTGGGTCGGCTCTACTACGGCCGGCTCCGAGGGTTATTCTTTCAGCTGGCGGCGGCGGCGTGCGGCGGCGTGCGGCGGCGGCTAGGGTTTCCTCTTCTATTTTTTTTTTTTTCTTTCTTTTCTTTGGGAAGATGAAGAGTCTCACACTTCCCCATGCCTCTTTTAAAGAAATAAAAAGTAATTAAAAGAAAACCCTAAAACCCTCTTTCCTCTCTCCTCCATTAACCACCTTTGACCCTTTCCAAGGCCATTTATTTGTTAAGCCAATACTTTATTTCACCCCCTAACTTCAAAATTAATACATAAAAAAAACTTTAGTTTAATACCAATAATGAACACACTTTAGTATTAATATTAATGGTCAAAACAAAAGGAAACCGAAATTGTTGGGCGTTACAATCCAATTTAACTTTTAATGTTAATTAAAGTTTGATTATTTCTTCGTTTTTTTAAGTTGAAATGATATTGTTAAAATTGGCTACTTTCTTTTTCAAGTGAGTTTAGCTTTGTAATGATATCAATTCTTTTTCTAAACTATAAATAATAAGTTATAAGGAAATAAAAACTTGACATTGATGAAAATTGTCAAAATGTGTATTGTATTGTTATAAATTTCAATATAAAAACTAAATTTTTCATGCTTATTAAAGTTTATGATTAAATGGTTATAAATCTAATAATACAATCAACTAAATTGTTGTTACTAATTTGAATTCAAATATTAAATCATTTCCTAAGCGTTCATAGACCAGACAATATATGTTTTTATAACCTTAATTTAGTTAAACCAGGTTATATGCTAAAAACATATAGTCTAGTTGAATTGAGGGTGAATATCGACTAATCAAGTGAACCAAAGAAAAATGAAAAGTCAACATATTATACCTAGTGAGATCAACAAATACACTTGATTTAACTAAGCATGCAACTTGTATATTTTCTCAACACTCAAAATTCTAAAAGACATCATCGATTGATTGGACATGTTAAGAGCTTGGTAATAACATATTATCGTATTGTACGTGATATATCTTACACATGCTCAACTCACCACTACATATATTAACACAAGTCAATTGAGATTGATGACTACTTCTCTAGAGCTACATCAATAGACCACCAGTTTGATCAATCCACAACCTACTCAATTGTCATCTTTTCGAAACTTTTCGAAATGAACAAGACATACATAGAAATGTACCACATCAGTTATTTTAATATTTGAAATTTGAATCGACGGAAGCATTTGAGTGTATTGAAAAAATGTTTGAATGTGAATCAACAATATTAGATTAGCTAGCAAATTATTTATTTAAAAGTAGACAACAAAAAAAGAATTATATACTTTGGAACATAACTTCATGAAGTATCACGTCTATTCCAATTGTTTTAGACATCAATCAATATATTTATCTTAAACATTAGAGCTAGTAAATTGGGGAGTTATGGAAATTTACAGTTGAGCTATATTTATTTGGATAAAAAATTTCGACTATCATGTTCTGTGAACACAAAAATAGTTTTTTAAAACAAAAAATGGTCGTGATTAACATTTTTAGTTAAAACCTATAGTGTTTTAAAATTAGTTCATATTGTTCTAACAATTAGTTATATCATTATAGTCCTCAATTTTAAATGGTTGTAATCATAAATATCTTATTGGAAAAATTAGGAGGAAAAACCAAATTTTACACTATAAATTTTAAAATTTCATCCCATTCAACTTTTAGTTTTGACCACTATTTTGCTATATTTTATACTTATGTTTATAATTCATCGAAGGAGAGAAAAACGTTTCTTCGATGCTTATCTACGGGAATATTTATTAAATGAAAAAATTGTAACATTTTTTAGTCGATTCATTTGATAACATTCTTCTTTTTCTTTTTTGTTTCTATTTTTCATTTTTAAAAGAAACAAATTTGTTTGATAATTCTTCTCGTTTCTCGTTTTCAAAATTTAAGGAACATTTCTAAAAATTAAGCCAATTTTGAAAACCTCTAGTAATTAGTTTTTACTTTTATATGTACGCTTTTTATGGAAATGGATTAAAAAAAAACCTTTTACATATGGGTTGGGTCGTTTAAAATGTGATGGTCTGGTCGCCAATGTTGGTTGTCTAGGTGGAGGTCGTAAGAGTTTATGATAGTGATCGTTAAAGTTGGTTAGATGGTGGTTGTTAGATTTTGCCTGCAGTAGTGGTTGGAGGTGGCCACTTGTGGTAGTGGTTGGAGGTGGCCGATGATGATGGTTCGAGGTGGTGGAAGGAGGTTGGCGGCTAGAGGCGATGGTCATAGGTACCAACGACAAAAGGAAAAAAAAAAGAGAAGACGAGGGAAAGAAATCTTAGATATTTATTAAAAAACAGAAACAATTACTAAACATATTTTTGTTTCTAATTCTTAAAAAACAAGAAAAAAAATAATAGAAACGAGAACCTAAAATATTATCAAATGGCTCTAAAATGACCCTTAAAAAAAAACTACCTTAACTAAGTTCTTGGAGTGCAACATTGATTTTTTTTTTTCAAATAATAAATATAAATAAGATTGTATTAATTTAGAGCTTATTTGATAACATTTCTGTTTTTTGTTTCACATTTTAAAGAAACAAACGTGTTCGAGACCATTCTCGTTTCTCGTTTTCAAAATTTAAGAAACCTTTATAACTTTCTAAAAATTAGACAAAAATGGGAAAACTACGATAGTTCTGTTCCAATTTTATTTGATTATATTTCTTTATATCTTAAAATTTATAGTTAGCTAATTGGTAGGATGAGACATGCCTACATTCATTTTTTGTTTAAAAGTCTTGGATACATTTTTTAACTTTGATGAATTTTTTTCTTTCTTTCTTTTTCTATATCCATTAACTTGTTTTATTTTTTTTCTCTTTATTAATTTTTTATATTTATAGTTTGAATGTAAAGGCATTTTCATAAATAGCAAAAAATTGAAACTATTTACAATATGCAGCAAATTCTATCAAATTTTCTATATTCATTCCTTCAAGTTTTTTTTTTCTTTTTTTTGTTATACTTTGTAAATTGTTTTAGTTTGTTGTTAACCATAACAATTTCCCACTAATGTTTCTTAACCTTTTTTTTTCTTCATTTATTAATTTTTCATATTTATAATGTTTAATAATTCTTAATTTACCTTTTCCCTTTTTCTATTACATTAATATTTTTTCAAAACATTTTTCTTCTCTTAATTTTTTTATCATTATATGTTTTTTAAAATTATTATTTGATTTTCAAATTTAGAATTAATTTAACTTTTATTTTCTATTTAGCTATATTTATTAAATTTTTATATTTGTATATTTATTTTGTGGGATTTTTTCGAAAAAAAATATAACAAATCCGCAAAATATTTATACTGTAGAGAAGAATTTCGAAAACGGAAAAAACTCACAGGTCCACAATAAAAAATATCAAATCGGCAAAATGTTTATACTGTAGAAAAGAATTTCGAAAACGAAAAAAACTCACAGGTTCACAATAAAAAATACCAAAAATACCCCAGTCAACATACGATTAATTGGCCACTCGCACGTAATATATTTGGTATACAAATTTAGCTACACAATCTTGAACCAAATAATGCTTTGAAAAAATACAAGACTTGTGATTGATCAAAAACAAATATCATGGTTTCAAAAAATATAAAAGAAAAAAATGCAAAAGAAGAGAAGAAAGAAAATAGAAAGAAAAAGAAAAAATTGCAGAAGAATAGAAGAAAGAAAATTGAAAAAGAATGACAAACCTGAAATATTAATAAAAGATGGCCGACTTCATGATATTTTTTATTTTGTTACACACGTGCCGTAAATATTTTAATATTTCGTTAAAAATTAACCTTTAATTTAATTTTGAATTTTAAATTATTCTATATTTAAGTCTATATTATCTTGATCTTTGTTTATATAAATATTTGGAGAATATTCAAAAATAGAAAATTTAACAAAATATTTATAAAATATTGTAAAATTTTATATTCTATCAATAATAGACATTGATAGACACTAATATGCTTCTTTAGTCATATAGATTGACACTAATAAAAGTCTATCAATGTCTGTCATCGATATAATCCAAAATTTTACTATTTATCATAAATATTTTAGTTTATAATATTTAAAAATTTCCCTAAATATTTTCTAAATTTTATATTTTAAATTTCAAAATACAAATTTTGTAATATGCTTGTTTATATGTTATTTTAGATTTGAATGTATTATTTTTAGTATCATGAAAATTAGTTGGAATCTTGCATTATATAATTTTTTACTAATACAATCATTTAAGTTATCTTTAATATTTTACAACCTCAACATTTACGCAATAATATAATTGAGTTGAATTTGAATCATCGTCATTTAAGATAAATGAATTAAAGAAAAAATGATATTTCAAATTAAAATTTAACAATATATAATTAATAAAAATTATTGTATTATAGTTATTAATTATGTAACGAGATTTATGTATCTTTAATAAAATTAATATTTTATAATTATTTGTTTCGAGTTCTATATATTTTTATTTTTTATACAATTAAATTATATATAAAATAAAAAAAATGTTAGAAAAAGTAACACAAACAATGAAAAACAATAAATGACCATCAAATAAATTTATATTTATGTCTTTTATTATTTAAAAAAAAACAAGAAAAAAATAATTATCAAATATAATATATTTCTTGTTTGGAAAAAAATAGAAAAAAGAAAAAAAAAATGTTATCAAATAGTTTCAAATGTTCCGACGTTTAGAACTAAAAGTATAAATTTAATAATTTCCAATGATGTCATTAGCAACATAATAAATTAAAAAAAAATCCAGAAGTTAGAGAATAAATGAAGTTTTAGTTTAAATACTTATTTTAGTCTGTCATTCATAACTATTCCATAATTCTTTTAATGTAACAATTTTAACCTTTACATTTAATTTGATTTCGACCATTTTCTTACTATGATTTCAACAAACTAATAACATAATATAAAGTAGGTGAAAAATACTATTTTAGTGTATACATTCTAAGATTTGTTTAATCATAGTTCGTGTAGTTTCAAAATTTTGATTTTAGTGTCTCAAAATTTAAATTTAAGACTTAATAGATGGACATTAACTAAAATTATACATTTTAAAGCATATAGGTTAAAATTAAATAAATTTGGAAATACCTAAAACAAAATGTGACCCTACAAAAGTATATTTCTAATACATTAACATATTAAGTAAACAAAACTTAGAAAAATAATATAGAAAACTATAATAATTCAAAACTTAAAATTTAGTGGATATTTGTATTTGTAAATATGTGTTTGAAAGTGATTTCCAGAATCATTTTTCCTTTTAAAGGATGGTGTTTCACATAAATTAAAATTGATTTTAAAAAAATATAAATATTTTTAAATCAATTTGAGAGAAACTTAGGTGGTTTTTATTGAATAATTCTAGATCCATCACTAAAAAAAATGATAATCTAATTCAAAATTTTCTGTATTTAGTTGTGATTTTTTAAATTTTTAAATATTAGAAGATTGTCTATTATTAAATTATTAATAAAACAACAATTATATATATTTTGAATTTTATTTCAATATCTATACATAAACAATTATTAACTATGCCTATATAATTCAACGATAAAATAAATAAAAATAGATATTTACCATAATCATTTAGTTAAATAATTATTTTTAAAACTGAAAATATTTGAAGTAATTAACTTTTGGAATCAAATATAATAATTGAAAATCAATTCTAAATATATGAAAAATCACTTTCAAGAATTTTATATAAAAGCATAAATTTAATTGTTTACAAATCAATTTTATCAAAATAATTTTTTATTTTTTGAAATCAATACGTCAACTATCCTTCCAAACACATCCTAAAATTGAAATCGATGAAGCAAACTCCATATGGTTATTTCTATAACTACAATCAAATAAATACTATTTAATAATCTCTCTTTACTAAATAATTGACTACTTTTTCTCTATCATCTTTGATAATCATAAATTATAATAACTATCATTCCGAAAGGGAGTGGAAGGATATCATAGATATATTAAAAACATGTTTCTAACTATAAATTTATTTTAAGATTTTTAACTTTGTACATCTAACGTATAAATGTATTTCATTTTTATCTTTATTCCTTTATAAACACTTCTTAGTCCCAACTACTAATTTTGTTCTAAAAATCTTTATAAAAAACAATAAAATATTTACGGACCGTGTAACAAAAATAAAAAGTCCATAAAATTGTTAAAATATTTTCGTAAATTACAAATTTATCCTTAATGTTTTTCAAACGTTCAAAATTTAATCTATGATTCATAAGGTTTCTTAATAAGTATTTTCTAATAACTTATATCGTTTTTCCTAAACGAAATCCTATGACCGAATCTAGCAAATTTGGAAGTCTGATTTCTTATAATTCTTGAGACGAGGGATCATATCTTCGGGAGTTCAATATTCGATCCTAAGAAAAAGTGATTTTAATCGATGTTTCAAAAAAAAAAATCTCTTTATTAGAAGACTATTCTGATGACGGATTTTGAGAAATTGTACTAATTCCTCACTTTCTTCATGTGAGAAGATTTTTTTCATTATAATCTAATTGATGGAATGTTTTCTACTTATTTGATGAGATCATTGTTTCAAATATTGGAGTAATAAGGGTAAAATAAGACATTAGTTTTCAAAGAAATTTAAAAATATTTTCAATTCAAGATTTGGAATTTGACCATTGTTTTTTAAACGAGTGTTGTGGGTGCTAACACCTTCATTATACACAAATGACTCCCGAACTCAACCCTAGTATTCGCAGACCATTTTTTTTTATGATTTTATTTAAAAGTTTTTACTATATTTCAATGTCCAATTAGTCGTAAAAAAGATCGGTAGTGACTTCAATTTTATTTTAAAAACTAACAAATTTTGAGGACATCGGCCGCTTCGCGTCGTCTTGAGCACGTGGTGGTTGATTTGAAGCATTTTTCATCGTTAAAAAAGCCTACACGATTGTGTTCGTACTATCTACAACGATCGTATATCATTTCCTACATTAATCACGTATCATGATCGTTTAGAATGACAATTACATGCTGCCCATTAATTGCACGTTGATTGGGACATTTATGATATTTTTTATTGTGGATCGATAGACTTTTTTCATTTTCAAAATTGTTTTTGAGTTTGTTATATTTTATATTATAGAATAAAATATACATTTTAAAAGTAATGGAAAAAGTATAGAAAAATAACATTTATCTAGAAGGGAAATGAATTTACCCACATGTACGTTTTACGAGCCAAAAAAAAGAAAAAGAAAAAGAAAAAAAGAAAAAACAAAAAAGGAAAAACAAACGAAAAAAAACCCTAATTGGAAATATATATATATATATAAAAGAAAATGTAAAAAGAAAATGGGAGAAAGGGCAGAGTAGGAGAGAGAAAGAAAAAAAAGCTGATAGTGTAAATCTCTCTCTCCCTTTCTCTCTGTTTCTCTCTCTCTCTCTCTCTGTTTATGTAGCAGCCTCTTTCATATCTCTTCCTCCCTCTATAAATATCAAACCAAAGCCTTCATTTACTCGAACAAATCGGTTCCTTCATTGCTCTTCTTGGCCCTCTCCTTCTAACGATTCACAACTTTGCATCGTTTTCTCGTACCAAACTCCAATGGATGCTTATCCTTTGCACATGGCCATGGCCGCTCTGATAGGAGCCTCCGTCGTTGCTGTTTCCGCGTATTATATGCACCGGAAAACCCTAACTCAGCTCCTGGAGTTTGCCAAGACTGTTGAGAGAGACAGAGAGCGAGATGATAATAATTTGGATGTTGAGTCACCCAGGCATTCCAAGAAGCAGCGTGGAAACCATGTGCGCCGGAAGGGGACTGGTTATAATCGGAGAGCCTCCGCTTCGTTGCCGGATGTTACTGCTATTTCCGGTGCTGCTGATGGTGATGATAAACGAAATGGACAGGTTCTGTTGGATGTGATTCCGGCTGGGCTCCCAAGGTTACATACACTCCCTGAAGGTAAGGATTCTATGGATTTCTGCTTTGAATGCTTAAAAACTATTCGGTGGTGTGTAGTGGTTTATGTTTCATGGTTTTGTTGGATTTGTACGGGAATGCTTTGTTTTTTTTTTTTTTTTTTTTTTTTTTTTTTTGACAACTACTTGTACTGGATGCTTCTATGGTGCCTTTGGTTGTAAAATAATCGAGACGGATGGTTGTCACTGCTTTGTTTCAATTTATACGGCTGATGTATTGTTTTTGGCTTTATAATCATGATTAACTATTAAGTTCTGATGAATCTGTTTTTTTAATAAGATTCCAAATTAGTAGTATTTTGATCTTCATATGATCCATAATATTGCAGACGGCGCGCTTCTATAAGGTCATGAGCTTTCTCTTTCCGTATTTGAGGGTCTTATTCAGTTGATTAATTCTTAGGCCATGTAATCCAAGGAGTCTCGTGTCGCGTTTTTCAGAATCCAGTTCATAAATCTTGTCTTTCTAAAACTTTCTGCATGGCTGTTACATAACCTGCTAACCTTGAGACTATTTGTGATTCTTTCATGCTTATCTTGATATTTCTTTTCTCCCTTCTTTTGGAACAAAAACGGGTTATTTTACCATTTAGATTATTGAAAGAATTTGATATGATTATTCAAATCATAGAAAATGGATCGTGATAAAGTTTGACTTTTTCTCATTAAAGAGATAAAGCCTGAATCTTTAACAAACTTGGTAATCTAAGTTTTCCAGTCAACAGAGAGATGGTATAGGTATCAACTTTGTCAATGTTTGGCAGGAAATCACTCATGGGCTAAGGCAATTTGCTCCTTTTGGTTTCATTCTGGAAATATAATTTCACTTTACTTCTAGTCTTTGTTTTAAGAAATGCCAAGGATATGGATAACCCATGGATTTTCCACTAGTCTGAAAAATAGTTAGCATGAATGGGTTAATTCAACTTTTTATTTTTTTGGCTCAGGTATTTACAACTCCAACTTCGAAACCCATGATTTCATTCTGTCGGGAGGAGGACTCCAGATTATCTGAATTATCCTTGCAATTTTTCTGACTTTATTTTTCATCTATCAATATTAAGATTGAAAGGCTGACAACGTTTATTAATGTACTTATCCCTCCAGACAATCATTTGTATCAGGTAAAAATTCTACCAAGAGATCAATGAGGCCTACTTCCCCTAAGTCCCCCATTGCAAGTACGAGTGCATTTGAGAGCGTTGAAGGGTCGGATGATGAAGATGATAATATGACAGAGGATACTAAAATAAGTTCAGGATATCTGCTTGCTAATGGCAATGCTGTGAGTACTCAACTCCCTTGCATGCTCTTATTTTCATTGACACCTAATGGTTTTTGGTGCTTGGCAGTACTTACAGTTTTGTGTTTAACCCCCACGTGCAGGGTCCAGAATGTAAGGGTATATTTGAAAATCTTCCTGATCACATTAATGCCAACGGAGAGCAGATTGCTTTGGCTGCTTCAAGTATGATTCGATCTCATAGTATATCTGGCGATCTACATGGTGTTCAGCCCGATCCAATTGCAGCTGATATTTTGAGGAAAGAGCCTGAGCAAGAAACTTTTGTACGGCTCAACATTACCCCATCCGGTATTGCTAGTTGAAACTTTTATTTTACTTATTTCTTTATTTTACTTATTTCTTGATTTTCCCTTATATTTAGATAATATTACTATACAGTCATAACTGTAAGGTGCTTAACATGGCAGCATGGTCTTATTTGTTTATGTTATGTATAAGTGATTGTTAGACGTAATATTATGTCTTCTATAATTGAGGTAAGCATGCCATTTTGTTTATTGTGTTGGATGGATTATTAGGGATTTTGTTCATATGCAAGCTCAGTGGTCAATAGTTGAAGTACAATTGACTTGCATTTTCTTTTTCTGACATTCATGCAGATTTTATTTTTAATATGCTTCTATTTGTCTGGTGCTTTTCTAGAGGTACCATTACCTGATGAAGTAGAATCGTATCTGGTTCTTCAAGAGTGCCTTGAGATGCGGAAAAGATATGTATTCAGTGAAGCTGTTGCTCCATGGGAGAAAGAAATCATATCTGACCCCAGTACACCAAAACCTAATCCTGATCCATTTCAATACACTTCCGAGGGCAAGTCTGATGTGAGTGTTTCATCATTGACAAATAACTCTAGTATGTTGTGCTGCACGTTACCAATTTTGCTTCAAACGTACCTTGTTCTCATAGTTATTCATTTTTATTCTATTGTTTCTCTTATTTGGATTTTTTTTTTCTTTTTGCAGCATTATTTTGAGATGCAAGATGGGGTCATTCACGTCTATGCGGACAAAGATTGTAAGAACATGAAAGTCCACACAAAGTTCTGATGTCTCTTTTTATTTGCTCTTCTTATGAGTTTTATTTAAATTATTTGCAGCAAAGGAAGAGCTGTTTCCTGTTGCTGATGCAACCACCTTCTTTACCGATCTTCATCACATACTTAGAGTCACTGCAGCAGGAAACATTAGAACTCTGTGCCATCGCCGACTGAATCTTCTTGAACAGGTATATGTCCTATAGTGCTTTAGTTATTGAAATGTTTGTTAAATTTTCCATTTTGCATCCTTGATAATAAGCCCATATATGTCATTCAGAAATTCAATCTTCATCTGATGCTTAATGCCGACAAGGAATTTCTGGCTCAAAAAAGTGCTCCACACCGTGACTTTTACAATGTCAGGAAAGTCGATACTCATGTTCATCACTCTGCTTGCATGAATCAGAAACATCTCTTAAGATTTATAAAGTCCAAATTGAGAAAAGAGCCTGATGAGGTAATGATTGGGACTTTTGATTTATTGACTAGTGTTTATTCCTGTTTCTATTATGATTGTAAGAATGATGCTTTACATCTAAGTGAATTGGTAAACTGCATCTAGGTGTTTTCTTTCTTATATTATTTTCCTCTACCTAGGTTGTAATATTTCGGGATGGTACATATTTGACCTTGAAAGAAGTTTTTGAGAGCTTGGACTTATCTGGGTAAGTGTTTCCTTATCCATTTTCTTCGATAATGTAGAAACACTTATATCCAACTTCCAAAAAGGAAAAACAAGAGATAGTGATTTTATCAACTTCAAACTTCTTTTAAATATGTCCAAGCCTGGAATATTGATTTCAAAACATATGGAGAACAGGTATGACTTAAATGTTGACCTCTTGGATGTTCATGCTGACAAGAGCACATTTCACCGCTTCGATAAGTTTAATCTTAAGTACAACCCCTGTGGTCAAAGTAGACTAAGGGAAATCTTCCTAAAGCAGGACAATCTAATTCAAGGTATATGTTGCTTACTTTATTAAACTACTAGATTTGACATGAGAATATTGTGATGTTTGATTTTGTTTGCACAGTCTTCTTTGTTGCATATTTGGTTGTCAATTTTGGGATTTGGGCCAAGGAGAATTTAAAATCTGCAAGCCAAAACAATGCATTTGCAGTAGATGTGATGGTTTTTTTCAATGGTTTGATGGAAGTTCTTTCTCTTTCTTCTTTTGCCCGTGGAAATTTGATGGTTTTTAAAGCTCAAGGTGCATTGAAGTGCAATAGTTAAGCGGAAGAAAGTATGGGTTTCTTTTATGAGGGGCACAATAGATAAATGTAAACTAAACTTTATCAAGGAAGAAATGATAAGCCTTTAGCCTCAGTTTTATTTATCTACATTTGGGGGGTGGGGGGTGGGATTCAAGAACTTCCCAATCTCTCCCTTATTCTCCAAGAGACCAATTACAAGATAACCACTCCTCCCTACACCACAATATTTGCATTGTAGTTTCATGGATTATAAATCTTATTGGTTGTAAAAAAGAAAAAAAAAATTTACATGACCTTACTTGAACAGGATCTGATATTAACTAGATAAATAAATGATTTGTGAAAATTAAGTTTTTAATAATAATATTCATGCATTTCTTCTTTAAAATAGTTTCATATTCCCTACATGCGTATTATACTCATCCTTTGTCTGTCTGGCCGTCCTTTCATCAATGGATCATGATAGCATGCAAGTGTTTTGTTGCTGGTTTAAATTACCAAAATGTGGCTGTAAATGGTTCTATAGATTAGCGTATCATCCCTTTGGAATCCTTAAGGAACTTTACTAGAGTTCCATTCCATAAGTTTTTTATATTTCTGATGGATATCTCTTTGAAGGGCGTTTCCTTGGTGAGCTGACCAAACAAGTATTTTCTGATCTTGCTGCAAGTAAATATCAGGTGCATCATTCTTCCTTCTTTAAAGTTAGATATACTATTCCAAATTCATTTGCTTTATGGCCTGGATTAATTTCTAGCATATTCTAGGTATATTTTCAATCTCTTGTATAGTTTGGTAAATGTGTACATAGCATGAATGTTAGAGGAAGGGGAAAAAAGCACTGACTGATGGTTCGACTATGTCGCTGCTTTTGGTAATGTCTAATGTCAACTTCCTACGTTTGATACATTAGCCCCAACATGATAGGGGTTGGGGCTGGTTAGAAGAAAGTAAATACAACCAACACAAGTTACAAGAAAAAAAATCTAGTAATTTGTAATAAAAGAAAAAGAAAAAATCACAAAAGACTCTGAAGAAAAGATCAAATGGGTGATATCCAAACAGACAGATTCCAGACATCCTCCAAGTGTCCTCTACGCCTCATAAATTCTCTTGTTTGTTTTGAACCAGATGTATCTAAAGGTTGATAGAAAATTGGCTTGCCATGGTAACTTTACTTCAAAAAGGGAATTCAGAATTACTTCCATGGGTGTGCTGTAAGTCTGACAATCGGAGGGGATACGCTTAGGACAACCCAAAACATCACACCAAAATGGTTTTGCAATTCAGTTAGGTGTTTGGCCTTTGTTGTTGGGCTGTCTTTTTGTTTGTCGTTTTGTATTCTTTCATTTATCTTAAAGAAAGCGTTTCCAAGGGGGTTTCATTTACAGTCTTTTGTTGAACTCCACTCGTACCACCGTTACATATGAAAGCTCGCCATCAGCACTAATACTTAAGGCTCTTTCACGGGGGAGGAGTAAAATGCAACAAAAGGAAAGTCTCCAGAAGGTATTCTGAAACTGGTCCACTATTCAAGAAGTTCGGACAGAAACTTGAGCAGACTGCTATTTGATAAACTTCGCAAAGGAAACAGAGTTCAGGGGATTCCTATTTTGTTGAAAAACGAATGATTTCTCAGGAGATGAAGCTTGCCTGTCTAATTCATCCTCAACCAAGGAACCCAACAAAAAATCCAACCTAAGTTGTAACTCTTGAAGAGAAGTAAAATTTTACTTCCGCCCTGCTCCAAGTACTAATCTTTTCTTCTATCTTGATTTGGTGAAGTTCAAGTATCAGTGGACAAGACATTTCCTAACTCATTTAACCATTCTAAATTTTGTATCTACGGAGCACCCTTTGGACATTTAACTAGATGTGGGAGGTTTGGTACAAAAGAACAGGAGAGTAATTAATACTAGTGATACGTATGTCCTGGGACCATGTACAGTATTTGAAAAATTGCATGTTCTATGATATGGAGTAAGCATGTCAGAGGGTTTGTATTTCTGTCATTAAAAATGAAAAAATCAGGGAGAAAAGAAGGAATGGGACATACAGACCAACTTAGAAAAAAACATTGCTGTTCCTTGATAGTTGATAGGTTGCAGCATCCTTCTGACGCATCAGAATATCCTCGATGGGTTGTGAGCATTTATGGAATAATTAAAAAAGCTCATGAACTTACAAATTGGTACAAAGTTTTTAACAGCCAGCTTTATGGCTCCATATGAATCTTTAGATGATGTGGATGCATGAAAAACAAATTCATGATAGCTTGTATGCAAGTTTAGTGTTGTTGAAAACAATACATTGTCCGTCCTACTTTCTTTCCATATTTGATGTTTTTTTCGTGTGCAGATGGCTGAATATCGGATATCTATATATGGAAGGAAGCAAAGTGAATGGGATCAACTTGCAAGTTGGATAATTAACAATGATTTGTACAGTGAGAACGTTGTATGGTTGATCCAGGTAATGCAGCCTTCAAAAGCACAAAAGAAAAAGGGATCCTTTTGGCTTATCATATATGCCCGGCTTGTCATGTCAAATTTGGTTCTGGTTTACTGTAATTGGTTCTCTAAGTTGCATTATTTCTTCAAAAATTATCAATCACCAACTTTATGTCATAGTTTTTGACTTTTTACCAAACACTGTTTGTGAAAATTTGGTTTCTTTGGTTTATAATTTTTATGCTTCATTAAGGAACTTAAATTTTCTTCATTGGTATCCTATGAATTCCACTATCTTTTAGTTTGTAAGTTCAAAATGGTGTTACTATATTATCTAGCATCCCTCTTTCTGTACATATCAACAAGGGACACTGAGAAGTGCTTTCTTTTCAGAAACTTGTTACACTTTTGTACCCGATGATCTAAATTTAGATGCTATCTGTTTCTATCTTATTTTATTATGGTTTGCGTTTCAGCTGCCAAGACTTTACAATGTGTACAAGGAAATGGGGATCGTGACTTCATTTCAAAACATTCTTGACAACATCTTCCTTCCATTATTTGAGGTCACGGTGGATCCAGATTCACATCCGCAGTTGCATGTTTTCTTGAAACAGGTCTGTTATCTCCCAAAAGCATTTTTAACTTATCTTACTGGAGCTTATCATTTTATTCTTTAAACGATGACGGTGTCTAAATATGTCCAATGGATTTTGGTAAGGTTATATCTGAAATCATTGTCAACAAAATTGTGTTCTCATTTATTCTGCCATTGTAACTTATGTTTTATGTATTTTATGAGGAAGTAACCTACGTTGCAGGCACCATAAAATCGTTGACAGAATGTGCCAAAAATTTTAAATTTATTCTCTTTTACGAACGTTCCAGGTTGTTGGTTTGGATTTGGTTGATGATGAGAGCAAATCTGAACGACGCCCTACCAAGCACATGCCAACGCCTGCTCAGTGGACAAACGTCTTCAATCCTGCATTCTCATACTATGTCTATTACTGCTATGCCAATCTCTACACTCTAAACAAGGTTTATGACGCAAAATGTTCTTGAACTCGTTATCTTGTGCCATATCTTTTATCAAATTCCAAAAGTAAATGACAGTCCGTTACTTGAATGTAGTATAAATATTCCATTTTAAAAATTTTGTACTTGCTTTTACAACTTTAGACGAGTCTTTTTTAAAATAAATTATATTCTGTGCGGCACAAAATAAATTTGCTTTTAGGGGTAGCGTTTTAGATGTATTTCTATTCCTCACCCTTCCGGCTTTCTCAATGTTTCTTGCTTTTATATCAAGACCAAATGCTATGGTGTGTGCTTTTTCCATGCTAAAGCTTTTTAATGGTTATAATGTAATCTTTCGAATTTTCTTTTCAGCTTCGTGAATCAAAGGGCATGACCACTATAAACCTTCGTCCACATTCTGGGGAGGTACGTGGAAAATTTATTCATATTCGATGCAAACATTTTTTTTTATGTTCAACTAATGCATAGACTCCTTTTTCAGGCTGGCGATATTGACCACCTTGCTGCAACTTTCCTAACTGCTCATAGCATTGCACATGGAATCAATTTGAGAAAATCCCCAGTGCTTCAATATTTGTATTATCTAGCACAGGTAATGAAGCAGACACCAATTTCTTCCCATTAAACTCACATGACTTCTATTGTTACTGTCTCTTATTTTGAACATGCATACATCAACAGATCGGTCTGGCTATGTCTCCACTTAGCAACAACTCCCTATTTTTGGACTATCACCGGAATCCATTTCCTGTGTTTTTTTCTCGTGGTCTAAATGTTTCTCTTTCCACTGACGATCCTCTTCAAATCCACTTTACAAAAGAGCCTCTGGTCGAAGAATATAGCATAGCTGCTTCGGTGAGTTTATCGTTCCTTGACCATACCCCTTTCAACTTTCTTCCGAGATATATAAGGTGGTTTCATTTCTGTACTTTCATGCATTACAAGGTGGACCAGATTTAACGAAGACTTTTGTTTTTGTTTTTAATTGTTTGCTTTATACAGCTCTGGAAGCTAAGTTCTTGTGATCTATGTGAAATAGCTCGCAATTCTGTCTACCAATCAGGTTTCTCTCATGCTCTGAAGGTACATACAGAACTTTGGAGCTATATATATTATTTTACTTAATCCCCCACCCATATAATATGAATTATTAAGAGAAAATACTTTCTTAATTCCTCCACCCGCATATGATGCATCCCACTGTGGTCTAA
This sequence comes from Cucumis melo, assembly GCF_025177605.1. Classification (NCBI taxonomy): domain Eukaryota; kingdom Viridiplantae; phylum Streptophyta; class Magnoliopsida; order Cucurbitales; family Cucurbitaceae; genus Cucumis; species Cucumis melo. The sequence goes on from NC_066864.1 coordinate 27,940,056, forward strand.
AATATGTTCAATGGACAACGTTAATTTTGTGATCTCACTACGAAGAAAGATAACCAGCAGCAACGGCCATAAACGAATAGGATCTATTTTATCGGTTGGGTTCATTTTATAGGTGTAAATACCCTGGCTGTAGAACGACTCCTTTGGATCATCAATATACTTCGTTGTGAATGTGCATTTTCTCAAATTCAAATTCATAGAATCATTGAGATCTTCAAATTTCTTTAGTTTACTGGACCCGTTTGCAGCATTTATCAAAGCCTGCTCGAACTTAACCATAACCTTTTTGTTGCAGTCACATTGGATTGGAAAAGAATATTACAAGAGAGGACCTGCAGGAAACGATATTCACAGAACGAATGTGCCACACATTAGGGTCGAGTTCCGTGACACGGTATGTACCCTTTCTTTCCTCTTTCACTGCCCCTCTTTTTCCCCCTCATTTGAAAAATTTCCATCATCGCCTAACACTTTCATCCCCCTTTTCTTTTCCTTCCTCTCTTTAAAAATGATACGAAAAACAAAGATCTGGAGAGAGGAAATGCAGCTGGTTTATCTAGGAAAGGCCGACATTTCAGACGAGATAGAAAAGTGATGAGCACTGGAGAAGCACTTCAGAAGACCACACTGGAATAGGTGTGATATTTCAGGTGGTAGTTCGTCGATTATTTGGATTAGTCATTTGATTGCCTCAACAAAGAAAGGTGGATTTCGATAAATGATGTGGTTGCGCAACTCAAACGAAGAACTCTGAAGTTGGGGGAAGGAAAAGTACATACAAATTAAATTGGAAATGGTAGCCTGAGTGAGGGTATGTCTAGCCGAAGCTTTGATGTGGACATAATTTTAACGTTGGTCGTATGACAAAATAACACTTATTAGGCAGAGATGGGGCAGTTTAGATCCCTAAGACAATCTACTAAGATATATGAATATATATATACATACGTAGTAATCCTAAATAATCAATTATGGTGGGGAATAATAAGAGAACGTGACAATAAGGTTAAAATGTTTTTCCTTAGTTGGAAGGGACAAAGGGCGGCCCCGTCTCTAAATCCAATTTTGACTTATCATTGGATTTATATAAATCTATAAGTTATGATTTTGTGATAATGTACAATGGCATTGCTGGATGAACAACTTTCTATAATGGAATTCTCTAATTTCATTTACCAATTTGGTTGATCTAAAACGTAAAGAGGGATGAGTTTGCCTTGGATGTAAATGTGAAGGTATTCAAGAGTTATCTTATAACAGTTAAATGTTATTTGACCATGTGTCTTTATAAAAGTTGGGATGGATACTCAAAGTCAGGATTTAGTATTTATGATAACCTCAAAATGGTAGTCTTTGTAGTTTGGTAACGCAGTGGAGAATTTATTTTACTACAGAAATTATTTGAGTTCTATAAAATCGTGAGGGTTAGATTTTGATTGAACTCTAAAGTCTTTACTAAGAATAAGGTCTATATTTTAACTTCTTGTGGATTAAAATCTAAGGTCTTCACTAAGAATAAGATCTAGATCTTTTGTGGATTAAAATCTATAATCTTTACGAAGAATAAGAATATAATTATTAATAAACAAGCTTTTAAATTTCGAATGATATTTCTAAAGAAACAGAATGATACAACAATTAGGTTGAATTTTAAGGTGATTTCAGAGAATGTTGAAAAGATATTTTGGATCAATTATGAATGATTTTTGCCAGCTTTAGTATTATCTTCAAACAAATTCACATATGATCTAAACTTGGTTGTAGCTCTTTTGAGTGTTTAAAATAAATTCATGTTAACTTTTGGCTATAATGACTACAATGAACGCATTTATGATCTAAACATTAGTTGAGTTGGGTTAGTAGACAATTCCTCATTATAGTCTTCGAAAACCGTGTCAAGTTTCGGTTGAATAGATTAGATTCTAAGAAATTGAAACGAGGAAGTGACATTAACACGAAAGTGAAACTTATTTTGAAGATTAGCAAATAATAAACAAACGTTGGCTGCTCCCATTGTTCATGTCTCATCCCATAATCAATCAATCTCAGTGGCTAATCCCACCAGTTTTTATACAAATTCTAAACTCTTTCGCACAAAATTGAAAAAAAGGACGAGGTTTCATTCTTTTTAATTGGCCGATGCATGAAAATTAAGCCAGTCATTGCCATCAAAAGAAAATTTGGTGAATAAACTATATATAGTTCTCCACATTGAATCTATACATCAAGAATAGTGAACTCTTATTATTAAATCATTGAATAACAACAATTCTTTCTAATTAACAATGAAAATCAAGACTTCCGTAACTAAATAGTATGAAAGGCTGAGATTCAGAACTTGTAAAGAAGGGGTTCAAATCGCTAAAACAGTATGCCAATGGCATATATATTATCAAAATAAGTTGGGATCAATGTTCAAGAAGTGCTTGGTGAAAGAAAAAGAGAAACCAAGACAAAACAAATATCAATAACTAACGCAAGCCTGTTGTAGATACCATCAACCTGGTGAGTCCACACAAGCCAGCAATGCTGTGAAAACCAAGCGATGAAAATACTCAGAGTAAAAAGTAACAAGTTCAAATATCAGCTAACCGTATTGAAGTTGTATAACTGAACTTGGTTGATCAAAATCTTTCTATTTCTTGTACTGCTTTATCTCTTTTATAACACCATCTGCCAGCGAATCAACGTCGTTGTTTTTCCCAAAAAATTTTACGAATTCCATCTTCTCGGGACCCATTAAGTACCTGCACAAAATTTCCCGATCGGATTGTGATAAAACTTAACATATGATCACAGACTTGTGTTCAAGCAAACTGGAAGAACTTGCACTTACATCACTATGGAGTGATCGACGAGATAATCTGAGTCTTCCTCTTCCGTCTTCATATAATAAACTCGATATGCTCTAGCCACATTTCGTATCTCATCTGAAGTCCCAGTAAGGCCAACCAAGTCCGGATGGAATTCTGTAACATTAGAGAAAAGATTATATATTAATTTGTTATTGTCAAAACAATTGGCATTAACAGATTGCAAACCAACTCCTACACACCTTTGACATACTCCCGCACTTGTTCTACCGTATCTCTCTCAGGATCAACAGAGATGAAAATAGGCACAATTTTTATTCCTGCCTTTTCTGTGAAACAATAAACAAACATAATTTGCTAAGAATAAATTAAATGTCATATTTTGTTAATTGATGAAAGACAAATGCATTTTATGGAAGACTAGCTGAGAAAAGTCCCCTGTTTTAAAACAAATAATATGAATTATTTTGAGATATCTATTCACAGGTCCATAGTTTTCAATTGCAAAAAACAAGACATGGGACAATAAGCTGACGAAAATAGATCTTTCAGGACTGAGATGAGTGAAAGAACAAATGACTAACTGATTTTATCAACTGCAGCAGCTAGCTTTTGTAGCTCATCTGGGCAGATATCGGGACAGTGGGTGAAGCCAAAATATATCAATGTCCATTTCCCAAAAAAGTCTTTTTCTGTGACCTGCTTCCCATCATGATTGACAAGTTTAAATGGACCCCCAATAGCTGCTTTTCCAACTGACGGTCCTTGTTTCACTTCTGTGGAAGCTTTGTTTATTTCTGTTAATTTCAGAAGAATGTCAACCATGAATGCAGATAGGAAGGAACAATATAGAAATTAAACTGCACATGAACAATCTAAAGCAAAAAATTATGCCCCAACTGCTAAAAACAACCCATAAGTCTTGCTATTGTGTCGCATTAAATTTTACGGTGACCTGACCCTTAATGAATAGTTCCAGCTCCTAAAAATTATAACTACTAACAAAAATGCACTCGGAGCAAGACAATAGATGATATCGAATAATGAAGCTGGGAATGAACCATGAAACAAATTAACTACCCAAATGAATGCAGCAACATCACAAAAGAAACTGTTCAGGTCATTCAAGTGTCTCATTTCATATGAGTAGCACCTAGGTACAAAATACTAAATAGGACCAGCTCGCGTGTCTGTATTAGAAGGAAAAGTTAATAGAAAATTTTCTACTACATAATACTAACAGTTATAAGCCATGCTATGGTTTGACAACAAAACACGAGAAATAACAATAGGAATATACAATATATTGAAGGGCAAACCCCAACATTTTGTTTGTTCAAAAGACCTCTTCGAATTAACATTACTTGGAAGATTTTCTTCTCTTAGAAAATATGGGGAAGAATATTTATTCCACTCAGGCACTCACCATAGTAGTCTACCTTCAATATGACGTTTCTTTTCCCGGTCATAATAGAAAACCAATCCCGCTCCAGTAGCAACCAGCAAAAGAAAACTCAGCCATGATACCGGCTGCAAAGAGAGGATCGATCAACACTAAACGACCAAATTTCAAGAGGAAGACGATAGATGATTATAGAAAGCTCATTCGAAAAGAAAAAAGCAACCATACCCCACCACGAACAGGTTTTCCAGCATCCTGGCCCTCATTTGATTTCCCTGATTTATCCCCTTCACTAGAATTGGATTCTCCCGATTTCTCGGAGGCTGGGCTTTGAGAATCAGCAGTAGTAGAAGTGGTACTATAAAGCCGCCTCATATACGTAGCTAAAAAGTTCATTCCAAGCCCCTAAGGAAGAAGATGGAACTCAAACAGATAGAAAATACTCATAAATAGAAATGCTAAACACAATTCTCGTTATATATATAATCTCTATCGACGGTGACATTTGAGAATTTATAAGAAAACAAAGAAAAATAATCCATAGTACCGTCGGGCCAGGAATACTATAAAAAGAATTCCTCATTGTTTCTTCCCTATCATCAATCAAACATTCTAGGCTACCAAATAAGGTAGCTTACAACCTACAAAAATTCACTAACTTGCTGATTGAAGCGAGTATCGTGCAAATTTCACTGAAAACCGACTCCTAGACAAACATTATTACAAAACACAGATCGAATACTAGAGCGGATAGTTAATGATTTCAACGAAGAAACCAACCGAATGAAGGGGAAAAGCTCGATCATGAAGATTTGCTCCTGCTAGAACGGAGGACGAAGTCGACGGCGAAAGAGAAAGAGAGTGTAACCTCATCCGGTGAAAAGAGAAACAGAGGTTTGCGTAATGTAAACGTTTCGCACTCCTAGAAATAATGGTCGCCATTGTCAACTGTAAATTCTCGTAAAACCCTGAAATGTGGAAATGACCTTCGGAAACCCTCGTCGCCGGAAATTGGAGGGAAGGCGGCGAGCTATTTATGTAGATAGCTTTTGGATCATTATGAATGGGCTTTTTTAATGGGCCGGATCCATTTAATTAACGTCTGGTCCAAAATGTAAATTATCCAAAAAATTTACATAAATAGCTTAAATCATTATTAAAATAGCCATTTGATAGACTTCCAAATTCTACCGTTGACATAGTCTATATAGTCTATAAGTCTGTTATTATGTTAAGTATTATCATACATATTTCTATCATAAAACAATGACTTATGATTTCTATTACATAATTCTAATCATGATTTTTGATTTTCTAACAGTTTGAAATTGGTTTATGGATAATTTTGATTAAGGACCCGTGAAAGTGCTAGCATCAAATCAATTCAAATCTGTCAAAAAGGTTCGTAGTTTTTCTTTTCTATGTCGTCAGTGGACACCTTGATTATATATTTGAGAAAATTAAATATATTTAGGTTGGTTTGGTCGTTCAATCTAAAATTTATCAAAACTGAATTCAAAGGATACATATCTTTAAAAAAATAGGACATTTACAAATAAATAACAATCAATGTTAATATATTAATATATATAGCAACATTTAAAAATATTTGCAAATATAACAAAATCTACTGATAACCAGAGTTATCAGTAGAGATAAATTAAAATTTCTAAAACATATACTAATTAAACAAGGTTGTAAAACCACGAGAAAGAAATTAAACATTTACGATATCATATAAATCAAATTAAAACAAAAACTCAAAATTGAAAATATAGCCCTTTTCAATAAATAAATAATTTACACATTTCGACAAACCATATTCCAAATTCCTTATTATATACCATAAAAAAAACCCCTCAAAAGGAAAAATAATTTGTATTTGATCCTCCCAAGACTTGGTATAATGTTTTGCCAAAAGGGGCTCAAACTTTTGTTTTAATTTGATTTGGTTTTGTAACTTTGAGATATTACAAATGGGCGAAAAGAATTTGATTCCAAGTATCGGGAACGCCGGGAAGGCACCAATGGATGCAGTCGGCGTGGTGAAGAGGATCAGCTTTTTGCTCTGCCGTGAGTAACTTGCCGCCGGTTTCGGTATAGATGGAGGAATGGGCGTCGATACGGTAATCAGAAAGCTGAGTGATGTTGATAAAAGTGACTGGAACTTTCATTTTGTGAACTATTTTAGAGACCACGCTCATTATTCCTTTATCGGCTCCACTCCCCCAAAATTTCTTATTTTTTATTGGCTTTGTTTCGTTGAAGCATTTGCTTCCATTCACTCTCCCCCAATCCATACTCCTGTATTAGTATAATATAATGAAATGTTTAGAGTGTGTGTTGAACTATTTTGAAAATAAAAAGTTTGAAACACATAGTACAAGACACATCATTGAAGTCGATAGTATCTTTGAGTTTTGGAAAAGGGAAATGGATAAAGGTAAAGAGAAAGACCTTGTGTGAGTTGGAGACATAGTTGTAAAGAAGACACGTGTGATATTGGGATTGACATTTGAGTCAACCCAATTGGCCCAAGTCTTTAATCCCATCGTATATGCAATTGGTGTATCAAATTCTTCATATCCTTCTTCTCCATTCTCAAACGATCCCCATCTACATACACATTTTAATCCAAAATAATACTTCCTTTTGCATAACTTAAAAGCAAATACAACTCATATTATAAAAAGAAAGAGAGAGAGCTTAATTACAAGGCTTTAATTTTAACGCCACTCATCCACCAAACGTAGGTATTGAAGACAAGAATGTCAACGTTAGCCCAATGTTTGGAATGGTTTGCAACTGAGTCCACCCTCAATATTCTTTGCTTTGGATCTCCAATTATGGGATTGTCTGAATTTGAGTGCACCAGAAATGGAGCCCAATAGAACTCTATTGTAGCCACGTATTCCTAAAACCATGTATTCAATAATATATTAAATTTAAGCTTTCGATTCAATAATAGTGGGAAATAAACACTAATAAACTACTATCATCTATCATTGATAAATATTTATAGATGTTTATTATTGTATTTTAAAAATAGCGAAATATTCCAAAATAAAATTCAAATTTTGGGAATGAGTGGTAACATATTATTAATATTAAATTAAAAAAAATTTAAAAGTAACACTAAGTTAAAAGTTGGAATATTTTAAAAATAACAGAATAAATTAAAATATTTATTAGGGATAGAATCTATTATAAATATTTTCTCAAATTTGCTTTGTTTTTTACCATTTGATTTAGTTTTTTTTTTTAAAAAAATTAAATTTTGCTTTAAAGAAACTAATAAAAGGTACCTTAATAGTAAAAACAGAGTGAAATCGGCCTCTCTTGAGAGATTTTTGATCTTCAGGAATCATCCACTCAACCATACAAACAAATGATTGCCATTGCCCACGCTGTAATGAATCCCCTACGAACATTAGCCTCTTCCCTCTAAGCTTTTTCAGTGCAATTTCTGCATTAAATCTGTCATTTCCAAACCAATTTCCATATCATATTATCCTCCAATTTTTCTTTCTACTGTTTTACTTCAATTCATCACCAAAACAAACTCAAACCTTGGCAATCTGCAATCATCTGGTTGCCACTCCCAATGCCGGTAATCCCAATCCTCCCGTCCGTTCTTCACGCATGACACTTGCCGGTCTAGATACGGGCACGATTCGTCCGTGTACAACGGCTTCATCGACCGGTTAAACACCCACTTCCCGTTCACTACGCTGCATTCCTCTGGGTCAAACTCGAACCGGTCGTCCGTCAATGGGTCTCTCCACTGCTCCTCCGCCTTCGGCTTCTCCCCTGTAATAAGAAAGTAAAGGGGTCAAGGACGAAGTAATTGTAAGTGCAAACATATTTGACCATTTAGTTGACTGTGTACCTATTGGAATATTTATGTGACTCTTCGTTTAGCGTTATATTCTTTCAATTCCATTCATGAACATAGAATTGAAAGAACTTAACCAAGAAGAGTAACATACCGTTTCTTCCAACAATATCCTATAAGGGAGGTAATAGAACTTACTTGTCTTGAAAGGGGTCGATTTTCGAGGGCACGACTTGAGTTTAAAAATGGAGGCGGAAGAGAAGAAAGTGATGCGCTCGGTGTAGAAGAGAGCAAGGAAGGCAAAGGCACAGAGGACGGCAGTGAGGAAGGGGAGGTGAGGCTTGAGTCGGGCGACCGATGGTTTCGCCATGAGGCCCGAGGGAGATGACGCCAACAAGCTCATAGAGGTAAGAAGAAGAAGAAGAAGAAGGAAAAAAAGATAGAAAAGAAATGTAGTTAGCAGCAAAGGTTGAGGAGAGAATGAAGAAGAGAAGGAGGTTATTTTAGGAGAGTTTAAGGTAATATTTTATGGATGTGTTTTGAGTAGGAGTGAAGCTAAAGAAAAGTGTGGTTGGGTTTGAGTTTTATTAGCTCTTCTTTATGGAGGTTAAGAAGGGTGGGGTGGGTGGGTTGGATACCCTAATTTATGTATTTTGAGTTTTGATTTCTTGAGATCTAATTGGTCAATTTCTCTCTCAAAGCAGATTCAGAATCTTTTCACTTTGGTGAATTTAGAATTTTTATTTTTTATTTTTAAGATTTGAGGTCAATTTATGAGATTAATTATATGTATAAGACAAACATTCATTCTCTAAAAGTGTAAATATAAAAATAAAAAGAGAGACAAACGTACGCCATAATTTTTTTTATTGAGTCAGCAAAGTTCTTCTACTTTTGGAATTCTTTTTAGAAATTGTTATTGTATTCCTGCTCCAAAATAGTACTCAATTCATTGCTTTTATAATTATTCCTTCATTTTAAATATATATATATATATATATATATATATATATTATTTTAATGTAAAAAGATAAATTTATATTACAAAAATTCGAACAATTAAAGTTTTAATTTAATAAGTATACCAGTTTATTATTCTAAGCTTTAATAGGTTAATTGATTTATTAAACCATTTGTTGGCTATTTTCATTAGATTCTAAAATTAAACCACCTAAAAAATCATGTAACCTCAAAATTTCACAAAAAATAGCAAAAAAAAAAAAAAAAAAAAAAGTAATTACTAAGTAATTAATTCCAAATAATTTTAAAGAAAAATGGAGACAATTTCACATTTTAATATAAAGCAATATAGTTGGTTTTATTATTTCTAAATCCAATCTTGTATTTATATAAAAAAAAGTTTCTTTTTTCTTTTTAAGATTTTAGTTCCTACGACTGTTAGTTTGAAATTTTAAGTGATACAAATCCTACAATTATACTCAAAATATTTTTTGATATAACTTAAAGCAAAAAGAAAAAAGGTTACAAATATGTCAAAATTTACATTTAGTTCTCAAAGTTTATCAAGTTTGAAGAGTCCTCTATCATAGATAGATTTTACTATATTTACAATTATTTATAAACATTGCCATACAATTAATTATCATACTTAAAGTGTAACCAAATGGAATTATACCCTAATTTTTATTTATTATTAATGTGTCAGCACGTGTTCTTTTTTTCCTTCCAATAAGTTATCTATTTATTATTTTACTTTTAAACTCATATGAATGTGTGAATGATGTTAACAGAAAAGGATTTTGGGATATTGATGAAAAGATTCAAGAAAATGTTTGATGAAATGTCTGTTGAAATTTTTTTTTTGGAGAAAATTATGTTTTTAAAAAAGAAAAAGATTTTTTTTCTTTCTTTTTATTGATATATGGATTATTCTATTTGGATAGTACTTTTAAGTTTTCATCATTTAGAACCACCATCACACCAAAGAATGCAGTGATTTGATTTCAATTCGTTAGTGATGTTTTAATCATGGCTATTAATGAGAACGATTGGGAGATGAAGAATACGTTAATAATATTTAATTTAATTACTTGAATTTAAAACAACCATTATTGAGACTCCATTTGTATTATTATATTATCTTGTCAATCGACATTATTACAGTAAATAAATAAATATAGAGATCTATACATATACATGTATAGATATATGTATTCATTTTTTAACTTGATCACTTAAAATATTTTCTTTTAAACATGGTAGTAAGTATACAGACCACATAACTGTTATAGGCATGTATTATCAACCAAAGATGTTAGAGATTCAAAATTTCTCAACATGCAAGTGATGTTTGTTATTAAAATTTGTTCGCTTATTTTATTTAAAGGCAAAACTTAAGTATCATATAGAACAATATGTCAAAGACATAACAAAGTTAACGGTAGGCAACTCCGGCAAAACATTCTTTCCATATATAATTTTGGAATTTGCAGATCTTTATTCTCCGACCGTACTTGCCTACTTTATTCTTTTGTAAATAATATCTATTTTCCCAAATGTATCTCCAGAACTAGCCATATATTGTGTTCTCATTTATTTTTAGGGTTAGTTGTCTCATCAGTAAAATGTGTGAACGTTTTCATGAGTTGAGGATTTGTCCAAGCATCAATCTTCATGTATTGATATTGAAAATTCGTTAAGACTTTTGGTTCTGTAAGTATTATCGTAGAACTCAAGAAGAGTTCAATATTGATATTGTATTTAAGGGGAGCCTAAATATAGTGATTATGAGGGGATCTCACTCTTAGGACAAGCCTAGTCTAGTGTATTGCGGGGACCTTGTACAAAACTTGAAGAAACATTGTTGTAGAAGTTGAGGGGAACTCAAACTTAAGGGAGCTTAAGTTGAAATTACGTTGAAGAGCAAGCTATATGGTAATTACTTAAGACGGAGTCTGTCAGATAAGTACTTTTCTTCTAATTGCTAAATTTTCTTTATATAGTGAATTTTCATTCCATCGGGCACAATGAGTCCCTAAGAAGTAGGTGATCGATTTTGCATCGAATTGGGTTATCAATCTTTATGTCGTTATTTTTAATTATGTTTGCCTTTGTGACGAGTTCTTTTGTTGTACATTTTGTCTACGACATCATTGCTGTTGATACTGTGTTCTTTACTAAATCCATTTGTGCTTATTTGTTTTTTAAAATGTTGAGCTAACAAGAAGAGGTGCATATTTTGCTTTAGCTTTATATATAAATACTCCCTTTTACCTAATTTTTTATTTTTATTTTGTTATCCACATATCATTGAATGTTTTTTTTAAATCAAGTTAAACTAGAAAATATTAAAAACAAAAAGTAGTTTTTTTAAAAAAAGAATTTAATTAAGAATTCATATATTTAAAAAAAAAATTGAGAATCATTAGGGAAAAATCTTGATAATCACCAATTGAATGACAACTTAAGTTAGTTTTGAATTTAAATTGCAAATAAATTCAATAGACACAAAGCGTTGATTACTATCTCAAAAGTTGATAGTTTAATCTCTCACAAAACTTTATCATTGTTTTCAACTCATATTAGACGTGACACACGCCTTCATTTAAAAATTAACATATCGACACCTGTATTTAGTACAAGAAGTACTTGTAGACAACTATTAATTGCAATATCATAGAAAATAGAAGAGAAAATGGGTTTAGGGTTTAGGAAAGTTTGAAAATAATTACACAAGAAGTTGAAGAGAAATGAATTAAAAGGGGAATAATTGAAAGATGTGAGAAATAAGTGAGAATAAAAAAGGAAATGAATTGGTAATGCAGCATTGTATAATTAAAAACCAAAGCATTAAGCAATACGCAAACTCCATGATTTCATTTCTCAACAAAAGCAATGATTGATTAAAAGCCAAATATATTCATTGAGACCCCACGTCGAACACCTTGCGCTCATTCGAAATGGACCAATTAACCCACGCACCCTTCATATTTTTTCTTCACCCAATCTCATTCTAAAGCTTCAAACTCAAGCTTTTCTTTTTTCTTTTCTTCATTCTTCTTTCAAAATCTGATAACGTCATTTCTGCCCATCACACACAAAACAAATCCCAATCCAATCCACATTGTTTTGGGTTCAACTTTCGAAAGGGATACTTGTTGTAGTGTAAACGAAATGGTAAATTAGAACAATCTTGATTTGAGAATTGTTGTTGTATTGTTTAAGAAAAATTGCAAAAACCACTTTTGAACTATTAGTTTAATATATTATTCTACACTTTTTCTCCATGGAATAATCCAAACCAAAGACGAAGGTCAAGACTTACTGTTAATGGTCCGAGAAAAAGAAGCTAATCTTTTTGTTATAAAGTTGAATCTTTTATACAATATTGTATAAGGTAAAACATTGTCTAACTTCTAATTTTGAGGTTGATAGTACGTGTTTGATGTCAATTAAATTAAGCTCATTTTGATTATAAAGAATTTAATTTTATGTCCAATAAATACCTAATTTCTCAATCTTATGATTAATGAATGCATGAAGTTAAAAAATGTTAAATTATAGGTTGATTATCACTTTATCATATGTAAAATTGAAAATATTTAGGATCTACACTTTTAAGAACTTAGTAAACAAAATTGAATGTTTGAGAATCTATTAGATACTACCTTTTTAAAGTTCATAAACATACTAGACACGTTTAAAATTTTAGAAGTCAAATAGAATAAAAAAGTAAATGTAAGTTAGATCCACCTTCTAGATTATATTTCTTGAGAAGTGCACAATTATATATATGGATGCGGTCCTCGTTGTGCATCTTGATCAATTAGATCGTTTCTTTTGTAGATTCCGATACGAAGCCTTTGCAGATGTTTTTATGGATATTCCTTTAGCATTTTGTCCAAGAGAAAGGGTTTGTCTAATTCTAGAACTTTTTTATTTCATCCAACATTTTAAAAGATCTCTACTCAAACATTTCTCTTGAAAACGACGTTTATGAAATACCAATACTCAATTATTAAAAAATAAATAAATAAACAATTGATGTAATATTTGAACATATAATAATCTTCAAAGGTATTTTCATAATTTAGCTTTTATATATATTTGTCTCCTTTTTAAATGATTTATTTATATCATTTCCCAATTGATATCAATCACTTTGAGGGGCACATTGATTACTTACAATACTATATATAAAATCTTGATGGTTATTAATTGGCGTGTTGATATAGTATGATCATATCATGTTTCTCACTTTAATGGATTTGTCCCTTTCTTAATTTTATCTCTTTTCTTCAAAAAGACATTTAGTACTATAATGGATGTACTATTCATTTATACCGCCTATAAATTAAGGAAAATCTTAAGATTTATTATATTTGTTAGCCCTTCTCATTGTTATAACTTATCTAAATAACATGAGAAAGATTCACTAATTCTAACTTAATCTTTTGGAATGGGAATAAAGAGGTCGATGAAGATAAAATATATATACTTGAATGGGTGGGAATTGAGTATTCTATTCTCTATCTTGGCTATACCTCGTTGCTATCTCTAATAATGAAAAGTGGTCAATAATCAAAATGTATTACGACCACTAAGCATTGAACAATCAAGATTAAAGATATCAGAACATGGAAGGAAATTCAAAATCTATAAAAAGCATTAAATTTACCTATAACTTTATGATCATACACTCTAATAGGAATCATATTTGTGATCTATGCAACTCTAATAGGAATAATGAGTTGTTTGTCCCTCTCTAGCTATCATGGGGTATATGAGGCTAAATTAGCATATAAGATCATAGGTTCCTATGTAATAAGATCTATCCTTAAAGGTAGCTCTCCCATAATCTCTTAGCATCGACACGTCCGTCTCACAAAAGGTAAAAGAGAATTTACTAAATGAGAGGCTTTGATGTTTACATGAAAAGGCGTATAGTATAAAATGATCCTTTAGGCGTGTCAAATTATATTACTTAACCATAATTCAATTATTAAAGCAACATTTTAAAATATTAGTAAAACTAACTAAAATATTTATAAAATATAATAAAACTTTAAATTCTATCGATAATAGACATTGATTGTCTTCTATTGGTACATATCAGTAACGTTAATAGATGTCTATCAATACTTATTGTTCGATAGAATTTAAAATGTTGCTGTATTTTATAAATATAGCATTTTGTGATCATTTATAATAACTTTTCATTTATTAATTAAATATTATACATTTAACTAAGAAAAAAACAACAATTTCAATTTTAGCAATTAGAAAAATTATATGGAAATGAAAGGTAGACCATATCCAGTGCAACACCTAGAAATTTATTGTGTTATAAAAGATAAAAACATCTAGAAACTTGGGATAAATGGGCAGTCTACCACACACACACACACACACTACCAATAATCAACTTGGGATAAATGGGTAGTCTACTTATTTATAATTCATAAATACATATTATCACATATACCTTTACTTTAGGTGGAAAAGAACATATACATACCTTTATAGAACATTATATAAAAAATGAAAATCATAATCTCTCTTTTATAAGTGATAAAATTTGTATCTTTTCCCCACATCTAAAACTATACCATGTTCTTAATTAAGAAAATATATATCTTGATAAAGATTAGAGAGAAGATCATGAAGATCATTTTAATTGAATCAAATTTAAGTGTCATTTAAACAATGATTCAACTCACAAAATAATTCAAATTCTTATTCGGTGATACAAATTTCTAAGTTAATTGATAACCCCACACTTTTGTGATTAAATAAGTCCTAAAAATGGCAATCTTAAATTAATTACACTATGAGATGAAAGAGTTGTTTACAAATTAATAAAACTCAAATTCATGATTTAAATTGTTGAATTACCTGGAGCTTAAGATGATCATAACAACTTTCAAAGAAATATAGTTTGCGGTCTTGATCTTCAGCTCTGCAACTCATATTGAAATGGGGAAACCTTCACTATCAAATCGCAAATAGGTGTGGTTGAACGGCATAGTATTTTGGGACTGTAAACTTTGTACGAATGAATTGATCATTGTTGATCCTACAGTTACACATAACCTCCTAAGAACAGTAATGATCTGGTTTTTACTCAACAAATCACACTTCTATATAGAAAATGAATTAGATCGTGTAATAATATATAACTTAACTGTTACTTAATTTGTTACCCACATTAATACCTTTAATAACCTTACCTTAATTACGTGAGGTTGGTCAACAAAGCAGAGATCAAAGCATCTGTTTTCTGAGCTCTTGCTTCTTCTCTTTCTCTTCTCTTTTCTTCATTTTCTCTCCATAATATCTCCATCGTCATCTTCTCTCTCTCAATACCTTCCATTTTCATTCTCCATTCTTCCTCTTTTAACCTTCTCTCTTCTTCTCTAACCCTAAATGCTTCTCTCCATTCCCTCTCCATTTCCATCTCTCTTTTCAGAAAACCCTTCAATATTTCCTCCAAATTCCTCTCATGTTCTTCAAGATCATTATCCCTTTTCCATTTCCTCTTTTTTGTGACATTTTTCGTTTTTGTTTTTTCTTCGTTTTCTAATTCTCTATCACCATTCGGATCCTCGTTTGCTTTCCTTTTCAAGACTCCAGATCGGTTTTCGGCTTCGACCCACCAATTCTTTTGCATCCTTGCAGTAAAAATTGTATGAAGGTCGTCGTAAAATGGAAATTGATGCTTTAGAGCTTTGGGATCCATAGTTTCACAACCCTGTATGTGTAAAGACTGTTGAGAGTTAGTAAGGAGAATAACAAAAATTAAAAGAAAAAAAAAAGATAGAGAAAATTTGTTTCATAATTGACACATAGTGCCTTATTTTATCTTTGTCTATTATTAACAACTTACAGACAGAAGTAATATACTTGTGATTGTGTTTGGTAATTAACAATTTATCTTTTAATTATTTTGTTCTTTTTTTCTTACTTAATTCTCTTTTTTTAAAAATATTTTTATAAGTTAATTTGTTTGTAATTATATATTTAAAATATTTATAGATTTTTTTCTTGAACTCGAAAATGACTTGATAGTTTTGAATAAATTAATTTCAATTTTCATATGGAAATACGTTGGTTTTTTTAGGTCATTAGCAATGAATTTCTTGTGGAAGAATGAAGGAATATTTTATGTCTTTTCTTCAGATACGTTAATATGGAATATTATGAGATTAATGTGTCAAATTCTCGATTTATATTATAAAGTTTACTGTTTTTCTATATAGAAATTATTGAACGAGTAACTTGCACACTTCCTTCTCAAAATTAAATATAAGACCATATTATTATATTACTTCAGGCTGCAAAATCCTTTATGTCACGATTTTCTTTATTTCCCTGTTTCTAAAAAATCAAATCAGTACACCAGTTGTTAAAAATAATAATAACAATAACAAATAAATCACATGCCAAGTTTTTAAATTAAGCTTATAAATGTTCTTTCTACTTATCCTTTTTTTTTTTTTTTTTTTTTTTTTTTTTTTTTTTATTTGGTCAAGAATCCAAATTTGATGAAGACTATAGCATCAAAATTGTGAGAAAACAAGTATCGTTTTTAAAAAAGCTAATTGAGAATTTCAACATTGCATTTTTACAGTTTTTTCAATTTTTTTTTAATGATAGGTTAATCTAAGATGGTAAAGAAAAATTGTTAGATTTGATGCCTTAACCCTCAGATTTGACACATAATTATTCGTATTAGTTTTTAAGAGTTTAATTTGAACAATATGTGAAAGGGGAGCGTTAGAGAATATGAACTATGACAATTCAAAAATATTTAATAGATGAATAAACTTTTAGTTTTGTATTTGGAAGAAATCCTTTTGGTTTTGTATTTAATCCAACTCTAAATCTTCGATTTTGTAATTAATAATATGTCTAAAATTTTAAGCAAATTTTTAAAATCAATTGATCGTCTATTAAATCAAATTAAATTTTATGTAGATCGAAATTCTAAACTTGATTTTTTTAAAAACATAAAAATTTCAAACCGAAGAGTAAATTAGTTATATTAAATTTAAAATTTAATAAAATTAGAACCGAACAAATATATTTTGATATTAAATTAAAGGTAGCGGTTACATATCAAAAACCCTAAAAGAAGAGTATTCATTTTCATTACCTTATAACGAGTGACAAGATTTTTCCATTTACATTTACACTGCTCGTCGCTTCGATTAAAGCCTTTAGCCTTCATCTTTCCGGCCACCGAAATCCAAAGCATTCTATTCTGTTTCATCTCCGAGAAATTCTTATCCAACGCCGCTCTAATCGCAAGCAATTCCTTCGTCTCCAGTACACTCCACGGCGGAAACCTATCCCCCGCCGCCTGATCCGCATTAACGCCAGCGATTCGATGAAGACGAACAGCACGGCGAAGATCGCAAAAATCTTCCATGGCGGAGATTAAATTCCGAAAAAGATCGGGGGGATTATTAATTAATGGATATTTGGTTATGAGAGAAGGGAGGAATTTGTAGGTCAAGTAATGGGTGTGAATTATAGCTGGGGATGTTGTTTGTTTGTGTATGAAAGCGTAAAAAGATTTGAGAGAGTTTTTTTTTTTTCTTTTTTTTTTTCTTGTGAGAGTATAGATAGAGTTTTGTTAATTAATAGAGCATAGTGGTGCAGTGTGGTGTTTATCCTTTCACGCGATTTTGATTTGTGTCATTTGTTTCGTCGACATGTCGTCAGGCTTACAACAACAAACAAAAAAGTTGATGGTGTGTATGTAATATGTATGTCCACACCCACCAAAATTCTCTCTAATTACTCTTTTAATTCTTTTTCTTTTTTCTTTTTAAATAACACTCGATTCAGATACGTAATCTTTTATCACATTATTCAATCTGGGGTTATAATATTATTAAAGTATTTTAACTCATTACAAAATGTTTATTTATCGGTTTGTATATAATGCATAGGATTGTTTTTAATGGTTTGGTTTTGTAATTTAAAACCATTTTAGATGTTTTATACATATTAAATATTAATATCACCATTTTATTTATATTTTCGTACAATTCATATGATCTCACATTTTTTACTGAATTTTTTTTATACTCTTACAAACGTTACTCATACTTCAAAGTTTTAAATAAAATTTTATTTTCTTGCGTCTTTCTACTCATTTTTGGGAGAATTGAGTGTTAAATTTTTTGTTTTTTTCTTTTATACTATTAAATTAGAGATCTTTTCAAAATATAACAAAACGGCAAAATATTTACGGCGTAAGGTAGAGAACAATTTTTAAAAAACGGAAAAAATCTACAGGTCCACAATAAAAAATATGAAAAATGTCCTGTCAACCACGCCCGTAATATATTTGATACACAATTTATTTTTTAATTATGTTTTCAATTCTATTGTTTAATTTAGTTACACGATTTAGATTTGATTATAGGTCGGATATATTTGATACACGATTTATTTTTTTAATTATGTTTTCAATTCTATTGTTTAATTTAGTTACACGATTTAGATTTGGTTATAGGTCGACAAAATCTAAACAATTTTTTTTCAAAATTTAGTACAGTATTGTTTAGATTTGGCTAAACAATTTTTTTTTTAATTCTTTCGTACACGATCATTTATTTTGTTTTATAGATATTTGGCTACTTCAATTTAAACCATTTCTTTTTCAACTTTCGATCTTTCAATTTGGTTACCCTAATTTAAATAACAATAGAAAAGGAAGAAAGACGACGAAAAGAAATTGCAGCAAAAAAAAGGAGAAAAAGAAGAAAGACAGTAGAAATAAATCAGATTTGGTTACAAAGGAAAAGAGGATGAAAAGAAATCACATTGAAAAGAAAAAATATCATAAGAAGAAAAGACGATAGAAAAAAATCGTATAAAAAGAAAGGACAAACTTGAAATAAATTTTAAAAAATATTTTAATTTTATGAACTTTGTTATACAGACCGTAAATATTTTAATAATTTATTATATTTATGAAAATTGTAGTAATCTTGTTATATTTATAAAAATTTATTTAAGAGTTATATTTATATATTTATATAAATATATAAATATTTTATTAAATTATAGTCTTCCCTGGGTTAATGGGTTGGTACTTATAATTTTTTAATACAGTATACTTGTGTGTGTGTATATATTAGTTCGAAGGTACAATATATTGAGGTGAAGAATTTTGTCATGATGACCCGTTGTATTTGATAAGTGAAATTTTATTTTTATTTCTTTTTCTTTCCATATCAAACTCTGTAGAATATGTGTGTGTTTTTTTTTAAATGCATTATAATATAACTTGCTGCAGTAGATATAAATTTAAAACCTTTGAATTTTCAAATATTGAGCTTAGCTCATATTAATTTTATGAATTTATGTTAAAAATAATTTTTTTTTTATTTGTTAGAGTTTGTTTCTTTTAAGTTTCATGCATACTTTATTCATATAAATTTGTGTCCATTTAATCACTAACTCACTATATTTGATGGATAGTGTTTGTTTTTAAATTTTCAAGTTCCAACTATAGTTTAAAAGTTTTATTAATTTTCAAATTCATTTTACTCGAGTATAATTAATAGTTTGCAGAGGCTTGATATAGTAAAATCAATCAAAATATTATAAAATAGGATGAAATTTGACGTTATGTTTCACATTTTTATCCCTTTACAATTATTTTTTAATCTGGATGTGTCTAAAATTTGGAGGACTTGTATATTAGAAAATCGGCCTACTCTCTCTTGCTTTCACTAGGTTTAGGTATCCTGTTTATAAATACTTATATTTACTTTGTTAATTTAATGTTCATGCTTACCTATCAAATGTTTGACCAAATTGATACCTCTCACCATCAAATTTTGTATATATTTTGTATTTAGATATTTTCCTTTTCAATCTTTTCTTTTTCCTATAAAAAATATAATATTTATAAAATATAGCAAAATATCATGATATATACAATGAACTACAATAGACCAAGATAGATTAATATCTATATCTATCGCTATCATAATAATAGACACTAATAGTAGTCTACCTTGGTCTATCATAGATGGATTGTAATATTTTGCAATATTTTTAAATAAATTTTGTCATTTAAAATAAAATTTCTTTTTTAGGGCAAGTTTTGTTTTAAATAATTAATTAATTTATTTAATCTTTTATTTTTAATATCATTACTACTATTAATACGTTGAGGTTTTTTAAGAATAGAAAAATTGAAAAACTATTTACACTCCATATAACAAAACCACACAAAGACAAAATTAATTACACTTGATTTTTATATGAAGTCTAATTATTTTATTAATTTTTTTTGTTTTTGTTTTTGACAATATTCCTATTATTTATTATTTGGGGTCTTTTCAATAATATAACAAAGCTGCAAGTTATTTACTCTCTATAGAACAATTTCATAAACGAAAAAAGTCTATAGGCCACAATGCGAAATACCAAAAATACCCCAATAAATGCTCACGTGCCCGACTAATGTTAATAAACGATTATTAGACGACATCTTGTAGAATAATATAGAATTGATACACGGTCTTGTAAATTACCAAAGACATAAACGATAAAAAATAAACGCTAAACGATAACAAAATACTTTAACGATTATCTTTAACGATCGCGTAAGTTATCTTTAACGATTATCTCATATGTGCGTTGATCATGTTTGAAAATTTAAACGATAATCATACACGACTCTGTACATTATATAAACGATAATCATATATATAAATGATAAGGTAATAAACAATAAAAGATGACGAAAAAGTTTAAGTATACACGATCATGTAGAGAAATTTCAACGATCGTTTATATAAGTATAAACGAACATTTACAGAAACTCCAATAACTCGTAATTACAAAAATGCCATCAAAATGAAGGGACTATAAAAATGTGAAGGAACTTGCTCAGACTTTTTTGTTCATCGTCTTCCTCATCGATCGTTTATATCCTAGTAACTATTCAACAAACGATCGTGATCGACGATCTGACTTGCATACAAAAAGGTTTGAATCTATGTTCATTTCGATATATCTCCATCATCTACATATATCTACCGCGATCTATATCGCATACAACAAGGTCTGAGTCTATATTCATTTTGATCTATCTTCATCATCTATATATAATCTACCACGATTTATATCGCATACAAAGAGGTCTTAATCTATATTCATTTCGATCAATTTATATCTATCACGATCTATCCCACATACAAAGACGTCGTTTCTATACTTATTGTATATATTTCATTGAATATAATTTATATTAGTCTTCTTTTTTACAAATAGATGGTGAGCAAGAATCAACAAGCATCGTGTAGCAAATCAATAAGGTGTAAAGAAAATACAGAAGAAAAAAAAAGGAATAAAGGTAACAAACTAAAATGTGAATATCTGTTTGTCGTCGTATATTTATGCATCCTTTTCTTTTTTTTTATAGCGCTCTACATTTGTAAATTTGTTAAAACTTACCTTTGTTTGAAAAATACTATTTATTATGTCATTCAACAGGTGGAACACTATCCAAATGACATTATTATGGAAGATGAACAAAAAAACCTTAGAATTATTGTATACTACAGTTTAGAAATATTGAATCAAATTAAGTCAAAAATAGACAAAAGAATTCTTTCTCGAGTTTTGACAAACAGTCCTTTTGGCCAGTTCCTTAACATTAAAATGGCCAAAATGCCAACACAATTCCTGAATTTCAATTAAGAAAACAATGCCATAAAAAAAAAAAACTAATGTCCTTACTTTCAACTTCAATGAACATATAGCAAAATTTGGGCTGAAAGACTTTTGTTTTGTGACTGGACTAAAAGGTCACAAATTCCCTGAGTTAAATCTAGGAGAAAGAAAAGAAAATGGTATGAAAAATGCACTTTTTCGTCATGATGACTTTATAACAAGAAGAGATAAAAAAGAACCTTTAAAGCGTTTTGCAACGAGGAAGACGCATTGAAATAAAAACTAACCTCTATATCTTAGAAGCATTTTTAATTCTCAAGCATCAACACAACCACATAAATCTCCTACATCTAGACATATTGGATAATGAAGAAATCTTCAAAGGCTATCCATGGGGAAGGTTATCATACATCCTAACATATCAGTTCTTGAAAAAAGCATCCTACAATGACAAGGATGCTATATACCTTCAAAGGTTTCCCCTAGCTTTAGTCTATTGGGCTTTTGAGAAAATACCAAGATTTTTCAATTTAGATGTTGGGTTTAGAAGAAAGCTTGCAATGGAAGGGCCACCAATTGTAACATGGAATGTTTGGAAACAAGTGACTGAAGGACTCTAAACATCGACATTTTTTAATATGAGAATGTAAGTAAACTTAGAGCCTGCTTTATATATGTCTATCTAGATAGACAAAGACAGATTTTCTATCCATGTCTATCTTGAATAGATGATGATATAAATCTATCACTGTTTATCAATACCTTTGCTACTTTTTTCATTAATAATCTAATATCATTTTATTTGTAGTTCTCCATGACACCTTTAGACTCATTAGAAGAAGAGTCTTAAAAAATTTTGAGATATTTCAAAAATATTGAGAAGCATGAAAGAAAAGAAAAAACCGAGCAACAGGAAAAAAAGAGAAAGAAATGGAAAAAACAATGAAACAAATAAAATCTTAAATGAAATAAGTGAAGTCAGAAAAAATCAAGAAAAAATAGAAACAGAACAAATATTATTAAGACAAGGAATAAAAGAAATAAAAAGCATGTTCACAATGGTTATGACAAGCTTGAATGTTCCACCACCACCAGCCAAACTTCAACAACAACATAATGAGAAATAAATTGCATATACAAAAGTCGTGGAGAAAAAAAGACCACCTACTTGTAGCCTTGATCTTCTTGATGATGATGAACAAGTTAATACAATGGTGAAGTATGCAACAACAAATTGCCCTACGGTTAGTACCTTATTCATTATGTACTCCTTTGTTTTGTTTAATGTTCCTCAATTTTCAAATAAAATAAGATTATGTTGTTTCTTTTTCTTTACAGAAAACTGCCATTTTGGAAACACAAAGTAGTTTGAAAACAATAGCAACTACAGATTTAGAAACACCCGAAACACAAATATTGCTGCAGGTTTAATTCTTTTCCAAACAATAAATATAGCTCGTATAGACAGATATAATTTATCTATCTGGATGTGTTTTCTTCATGATGTCTCTGAACATTCTTACTTTATGTGCTTGCAGATAGATGAAGAAGACGAAAAGAACAACTGGTTTATTCATTTGGGAACACCAAAAACACACGTATTAACACAGGTTTTAATTTGTTTAATATACAACTGATTTCACAATCATTTAATTATTGTAAACGATCGTTTAATAAACAATCGTATAATTATATTAAATGATCTTTATATTGCATGGCTGTCTACATTTTCTTGCATAATCATTTTGACAGCACATTCTCATTTTACATTCAGATAATTGAATTTAAAGATGGAGAAAAGGAAGAAAAAGTTGAAAATAGAAGATAGCAAGACAAAACAAAACGAAACCAGATTCAATTGGGAAATATTGTAATCGTTGAAGAAAAAATAGAAAAAGAAGGGGAAGAAAATATAAAAGATATAACAAAAGAAAAACAAAAGATGATTGAAGAGGAAGAGGTCAATAATAACGAAAATGAAATTGAAGAAGAAATTGACACTGATAGTAGTCAAGAGCATGCACCACAAGAAGTTGAAACAAAAGGAAACAAGAGAGAAATTGAAGAAATGCAAAAGAAAAATAATGTTAGTCAGCAAAAAAAGACAAAAGTCTCAACACAAGAAGAAAACAGCAAGAGAAACGAAAGAAAAATGTTAACTCAAGAATACATTGATACTGCTCCATCCTTCGATCTACAAATTTTTCAATATTTTAGAGATGATTTGTAGTGTGTGTCAAGCTTCAAATCTTTAAATTTAACTTTCGAAAGTTTCTTTATTTTATACTTGAGAAATCTGTATTCCATTTCACTCTTTATATCCTACACTATCTTGTAAAACGTATAAAGGGATCAATTACATTTATTACTACGATCATTTATATTCAACAATACCATCGTTTAATCGTATAAATACATAGTCGTTTAAATAGTATACTTCACGATCGCGTAAATTGTACAACATCATTGTTTAACATCTTATAAATGATATCCTACACGATCGTTTAGTTGTACAACATCATCGTTTAACATTATATGTATTTTCCATCGTTTAACAATGGATCAATTACATCTTTTAAAAGATCTTTTTGACTTAGTTACACGATCGTTTATATATATATATATATATATATATATTAAACAGTAAGGAATGCGATTCAACATTTTTAAAAAAAGCATGCAAATTTACAATATTGCCCCTTTGGTAAAAACAACCAATATATACGTACCGCTTTTTTTCGTTTTTCGTCACTTCGCAATACACAAACGCATTGATCACTCAGCTTTTCGTCTCAAAGATTTTCTATTCCATTTTTCTTTTCAACGTCAAAAGGTATTTTGCTGAACTTTTCATACTATAATGTTATGCTTCATCTTCTTTATATTTCAAACGTTTCAACTTTTGTCTTGAAAATTATCGTTCTGTTCTTAAATTCTTATTCTCAAGCGTTTAGGTTTTCAAATTCGTTTAAACTGCTATTCTAGAGATTGTTAAATGTTTCAATTTATCATTACTTGTCGATTAATTACATTACGAATGTCTATCTATTTGGATTAAACGATCTATTACATTAAGTAAACGATAATGATCATTATTTTTAGGATTGTTGTATTTAGCGACAAGTACTTTCCTGCTATTGTCTCATGCCAAGTGCACAAGATTGGCAGTCTTATTAAGGATAAACTGACCAAGGAACAACTGCAGATGTTCAACAAAACAATTTTTGGTCCATTGCTGAATGTCAACATGGTCTTCAACGGCCAGTTGATCCATCATTTCTTACTGAGGCAGATACCTAAAGAAGTCAACACAGATGGAATCTATTTTTCAGTTTTGGAAAAAAAACGTCTGTTTCACCCAAAAGGAATTCAACATCATAACTGGATTATGGCCAACAAATGTAACTTTGGAGAAAGATTATGATAATAAGCGCTTGCAAAGCCTTCTATTCGGATCAGAAAACAAGAAAATAATAATATGCTTGGAAGTTGAGGAAATTTTCAAGAATTTTGAGTTTACAAATGATCATGACACTGTAAAGGTTGCCTTGGCTGTCTTTATTGAAACTGTGATGATCGGGAAGGATAAGAAACACAGTTTGATATGGATATTTTGGGAAGAGTTGATGATGAAAAGGTTTTTAAGAACTTTGATTGGTCAACTTTCTTCTACACTCGTCTGCTCAATAGTTTAAAGACAAGTCTACAAGGGAAAGAAGAAGCATACGAGTTAAAGAAGATAAAAAGTTCCAAAGCAGTGGCATACTACAACATCAAAGGCTACGTGCTTGCTTTTCAGGTGATTTTTATTTGTTTATACACTTTAATTAAATACAAACTAAACATCAAAGTTTAATATATTTGTTTAAATGTTTTAGGTATAGGCTTATGAAGTACTCTCAACTGCAAGTGAGCACTTGGCCACAAAAAATAGTAAGAGATCAATCCCTAAGATATTAAGATGGAATTGTACACAAGCTCCATCTTACAAAATGTTGCAAAAGAACATATTCGACAACAAGTAAGTAAAACTTGTCAGCGATCGTTTAATACAATTACACGATCATTTGCATTTTAACATATACGATCGTTTAGCTTAATGCAATATCGTTTATATTGAATACCATATGTAGTATCATATTTCGTTTATATTAACAATTCTTTGATTGTAACATTGCAGACTGTTGCTAAATCTAAACTGAAGCTATCAACCCAAGAGAAAACTTTCATGGAGAGTCGAATTCGAGGGGATGATAACATGGAAATGGAGGACGATGAATCCTTCCAGATATTAACAACAATGATACCAATACTCTTGATGATGCAATGAACAATCAATCATTAGAGCAATTAGACTCATCTCCACAACTGTCACCGCAAAGGAAACAAAGTCAAACAATGGGTGACCAATCTGAAATGCATCCAATCACTAATAAGAAACGTTGCAGATCAAAGAAGTCGAATGACAAAGAGCAACAAAGTCATTCGAAATCCTACAAAAAACTGAAGATGGAAATAAAAGAAGTTCCTAAGGATTTATCCACACTGACTTCTACAGTCTCTAGGATGGATGACACAATTAGAAAGCAGTCATTGGAGCTCTCTGAAATGAAATAGATGCTTGAGAGATTGGTCCGAGTAAACTTTGGTTTTAGAAAGTATTTCGTTTATGAGTTGTTTAAATAAACGATCGTTTAACTAAAATATTTGACCGCCTATCAAATTTTAACGATCGTTTATCAAAGTTATACGATCTTTTAGATAGGATACATCATCGTTTACTTTTATATAAACGATCGTTTAACAATCCATTTTTTTAATTTAATTTTTAATTTTATTTGTTTATTAGAATCAAAATCAAAATCAAGGGAATGATTATACTCATCAGAATGACAATCATGATCATCAGAATAGAGAAGATATGATCACCAATGACCAACCATATCTTGAAGAACAACATACTGAACATCAAGAGGAAACCCAAAGATTAACATTTCATTCATTGTTTATTACTTTATATTGTTAAAAATTTCTTACATTCTAAATAAGTAATTGTATTTTTTCTTATTCTCATTTTGTTTCGGGAACATCAAGAGGAATCAGGTGAATAGACGACAGGGCTGCATGCTTGCTATTGACTATAAGACATTTATCGAATAATACAAATGCTCAAAGTCAGAAAGAAAAAAACCTGCCATAAATGATTACTACCCTTCCACTTATGAGCCAACCTCTTCCACTTTGTGCGATACTACTATCATCGAGTAGTACTCTCAAATAACTTGCAATGGTTCCATTGGATCAAATTGTATAAATTCATGAAGTGTCACCATCAATTTCAATGGTAAATGAAGAATGTCAACTGGTATGTATACACAACAACTGTGTAGTCCTTTGAATTAAGAGTTTGTTTCTTATCTAATATTATGCATTGTAGGAAATACAAAAAAAATGATCAAGCAGTTACTTTGGTTGAGATAGAAAAAGAAAATAAACAAGTAATTGAGGATCAAACAATTGAAAATGTGCAGCAATCTATCTTAACAGAAAAAAAATAGAATCTCAATTGATATGTATACACAACAAAATGATTAATCCTTTAAATTAATAGTTTGTTACTTATCTAATATCATACATTACAGAAAAGACCAAAACAACAGGTTGAGATTCAAAAAAATGATGAAGCAGTTACTTTGGTTGAAAATGAATCAGTAAAGGAGAAAGAAAGTTCTACAATTGATTTAGAATCTATATTGGTATGTATATAAAATAACTCTAATGTACTTTGCATCAATTATTATTGTTTTTTATTTTTACTTTAGTTAACAACATTTTGTATTATAGGAAATAAATGAATAACAAAAACCAATAAAGAGAAGGAAGCTATGGAAAATAACAAATAAAAAGGTATCTGATCAAGATCAACAAGTTAATCCACCCCAACATCTACTGAGATCATATCAAAACCTACACTACCTGTCCCAAATGTCGAAATCAGAGATGTAGATAGATATGATCCCATGTGGCAAGTAAATCCAAAATTATGGAAGGCATACTTATCTTGGAAAATATCGAAAAAAACAACTCATGAAGAAAGGAAAGTAGTGTCCACAACTAGAAAGAAAGAATTTTTCAAAAAGCTTGAAGAAAACACATGGATACTAGGAGACAAAATACTCTTTCCAAATTTCATTTTATATATAAAACTACATGATCGAGTACAACATACTTTATCTAACCAAACAATCGTTTATATATATTAAACGATCGCTTAGTAAGAAAAAGAATGTTGTAAACGATCACTTGTATAAGCTAAATGATCGCTTAAAGTATCGC
Source organism: Cucumis melo (assembly GCF_025177605.1). Taxonomy (NCBI): domain Eukaryota; kingdom Viridiplantae; phylum Streptophyta; class Magnoliopsida; order Cucurbitales; family Cucurbitaceae; genus Cucumis; species Cucumis melo. The sequence goes on from NC_066864.1 coordinate 27,968,107, forward strand.
TTCTATTCACTAAACAATTGTTTATATATATTACATGATCGCTTAGTAAGTAAACGATCACTTGTATTTGCTAAATGATCGTTTAAAGTATCGTTTCTATTCAATAAACGATCGTTTCATTTTTTTTTTGTAGACCATGAATTTGCTATTGTCCCACTTGCAGAAAAAAATATTGCATATCAAGCAACTTTGCAAGTATACTTTTAGAGTAATAGATTTGGCATTTATAGTAAGTTGTTATTCTTTAATTTTTTTTTCTATAGATGTTAAACTGCATAATTATATTTTGACTAAATTTTTTTACTTGTTCTTCAAGACTTGAATCAATAAACCATACTGTATAGTTTGGTAACGACTTTTTGATAATCATGTGCTGATAGCAAAGAATAAGAAAGTTGGATGGACAGACACAACAACACACTTAGAGCTATGGATAGAATCAGATTTGGAATACTATTTTAATACAACTCTTGGTGATTTCCAAGAAAAAGAAGGGTGGGGAGATGTCAACTACGTGATTGACTGCATCAACATGAGAGAACATTGGTTGGCTATTGCAGCTGATATGAGGAAATGCAAGATCTACGTGTTTGACTCAATGTTAAAATATGTTGAGAAAAAAACTTGTTGATGAAGCTCTTGAAATGCCTGCACGATGCATCCCCTCACTCGCAATTGCAATTGGAATGAATCTTCATTCAAAATATTTCAAATATAGCCCTTGATCAGTAGTCAGATCGAATACAACATTACAAAAAAGGCGTTCATTAGATTGTGACATTTTTTGTTCAAAATTTATTGAATGTCATGTAACAAATGCTGACCATGATTGTAACTGTAGAAAACATGAAACTGTTTAGACAATAGTATGTACTGGAACTTTGGGCAAATAAATACTTTTGGTAAATATATATATATTTGGTTCTTGTACTTTTGACTGAATGTTTGTATTCGTTTAGATAGACATCACAAAACAATTGTATAAAGATATAAAAAACATTCGTGTAGAGAAATATTCATCGTGCATATATCTTTAAGCAATCGTTTAGTAAAGTCTAAACGATCTTCTTTATACACATAAACAATATTAAGCGATCATTTATATAAACCACACTAATATCTAAAGAATATTAAGCGATTTCTTAAACGTAAATGTGAAGAATATTAAGTGATTGTTTATATGTATCACACTAATGTAAAAGATTGTGCATATATCTTTAAGCGATCGTTTAGTAAAGTCTAAACAATCTTCTTAATACACATAAAAATATTAAGCGATCGTTTAGGAAATCACTTAATATTCTTATTAAGCAATCGTTTATATAAACCACACTAATATCTAAAGAATATTAAGCGATTTCCTAAATGTACATGTGAAGAATACTAAGCGATCGTTTATATGTATAAACTAATGTAAAAGATCGTGTATATATCTTTAAGCAATCGTTTAGTAAAGTTTAAACAATCTTTTTAATACACATAAACAATATTAAGTGATCGTTTATATATCTAATGTCTAAACGATATTGACTCTCCATCAAATTGAATATCAAACGTGTATACATAATAATGAAAGAGAGAGAGTACGCATTTTCGTTAATTGTTCAAACCTTGCCTTGCTTACAAGTTCTACTATTATGTCCTTTACGATTACAATTAGAACATATTGTTGAACTATTAAATTCACCAACATATGGAATTCTTTGTTTTCTTGATCTTCCAGCCTTCCGTTTAAAGACAAGAGGTAATATTTTCATGACAGAATCTACAACTCTCCAATCAAAATGAGATTCAACAGGTTGAATACAATCATTGTATGTTGCTGATAGTGCTTCTCTATAATAAAACTCAGATACATAAGAATATGTATCTAAATTATGTTGGGTTTTATGTCCTGAAACTCGTAGATAGTAAATATAATCAATTGACCGTCATTAATAAAGTATTTTATTATTTAATTTCAATAAGTGTTATTGATTATTTTATTAGTTTTGTCTTAATAACCCAAATCCAATAAACTAACATCCTAAGCTGTTTGATGAGTCTTGAACAGTATGTAGAGACATACAGGGATTAATGTTCAAGATCAGCTTAAAGAGTCTATAGTATAGGGTTAAGGTTGGGTACCTTATCCTGTTAACACTATGGATACGGCTCACTTTGTATTTGATACAGACACATTGATCAAATGCGTTCATGTATGTGACATGCGAGTGAGGGTATCCTATGCAATGAGTTTGCATAAGACTGGGCCACGAAATAGTAATCACTAGATGTAACTCCGTTAACTAGTTGGATTGCTATTTCCCTAGGATGACCTAGGTAACTTAGTCTTAATCCTGAGTGTATTATGAACTTCTGTTTGCGAGGGATTGTCCTTTGATTTATACGAGTGAGAGTGGCCAGATTGCCGACTCAATATTCTTATCATTTTGGGGACAATACCGAATGGAGAGCTGGGAACATAATCACACAAGATGGAATTCACTCCTTCCCACCTTTAGGGTAAGTAGATAAGTGTTCCCTTAAATGGTGTCTCTGAGACTTGAACAAAGGGCCCTACCCTCTCAATGGCACGAGAGGGGTTTCTGTTTAGTGGTTGGACCATAAACAGGTTGTTCATTAGAGGAGCACTGGTATTTAAGGACTAGAGGTAACCCAAGGGTAAAACGGTAATTTGACCCAGCTGGAGTTACGAACATTTGTGAAGGACTAACTTACTGGTATTGGTCTATATCCGTAGACACAGAAATATATCTACAGTGAGAAGAGTTCAGCTGTGAGTCTTTAGTGGAGTGTACACACAGTTAACGAATATTGATTAATGTGGTTAATGAGTTTAGCCAATTAATCTCATATCGTTGTAGCTTCTGATCTGTAGGTTCATTAGGTCCCCTTCCTAGCTCATAAAGAGTAATGAGATTTATTTATATTGGTTGTAATTTGAAATGTTCAAATTTACTTTGGGAATTAATATAATGTATATTGATACATTATAATATAAAGTTTATATTTTAATTAGACTTTATTATATAAATTTAACTTTGGATATGATTCAAAATTAAATTATGAGAGAATAAAATATTTGAATAAGTTCAAATATTAGTTTAATGTGAATTAGATTCATATTAAAACTATAAGTTAAAATTTAATGTGTATATGATACATATTAAAACTATAAGTTATGAGAGAAATTTATATTTGAATATGATTCAAATTATGGATTAAATTAAATATAAGATATTTAATTTAGAAATTAATTAATTGGAGAATTAATTAATAGTTTTGTTTAATTTGATTTAATTAAATTTGATTTAATTAAATTAATTAAATTAAAACTATAGGTTATGTGAGAGATATTCATTTAAATATGATTTAAATGAAATATTAATGAAATATGATTTAATTATTTAATTATTTATTTAATTAATATAATTAATTAATTAATTAATTTAATTTATATTAATTTAATATTAATTTATTAAATTAATAAGAAACGTGGGTGGTTTTCCCACGTTCCCAATTATTCTCTCTAACTTCCCTCTTCTTCTGACTGAAGAAGAGGGAATTTTATGCGTAACAATTTTTTTTTGAACGGAAGAGAGTTCTGCGAAGAAGTCTATCCATTCTCTCTAAAAAAAAATTCTCTCCATTCCCTTATTCCAATTTTGGTTCCCACAAACCATCTCAATCAGAGAATAGGAAGGTTTTCAAGTGGTGGTGCCCCAAAATTTGGTGATTGGCAGATTCAGAGTCGTCAACGAGTGTAAGTTTTCTTCTCTGTAATTTTTTAAAGCATGTTTAACCAATATTTTTTTGCCAATGTATTGGTATTTTTAAGGTTCTAATTAAAATTGAGTTTCTGTATATTTTCCATTGTAAAGGGTTTTCATCCCTTTCAAATTAAACATTCGTAAAACAATAAGAACATGTGCACAAGGAATTTCTTCGACATCCCATACCCAACTACAACATCCCACGTTTAACTTCACAATAAACTGTTGATTTCCATCTGTTACTTGATATTCAGTTGTACTTATTGGATCAACCTAATACATAACACAAATAAGGACAATTAATAAAATAAGAAGAAATAGATTTCAATCTCTTTTAAATATATATATATATATATATATATATATATATATATATATATATATATCAATCTATTAGTGGCTATCTGAGACAGGAACAGATAAATTGATATCTTTATCTATTGGATAAACAAAGATAACAATCTATCTATAACTGTTTGAGAAAAAAGTTCTTACCAATAATCTTCTTGACTTTTCATGTTCTAAACGCAGAACGTTCTCAGCCTAAGAAGTCAAATGACTATTCATTGTAGAAGTAGCTTTACTTCGTTCATAAAACCACTTTTACAATACATCCCTAATTGAACAAAGCATCATAGCCACATGTAGTTCTCTAAGATCTTTAAACACTAAATTTACACTTTCTGAACAATTTGATGTCATCATTCTATACCTTCATCTACGTGAATATGCCCGAGACCACTTCTCAAAACCAACACTACAAAAATAATCTCTAATATTTGAACAAACAGACTCCATGCATCTCATGTGGTACTCAAATTCTTCAACAATGTAGGCATAAGCACAACTAAAGAAATACTTATCAAGTAATGGATACTTAAACTGGAGTTTCAAGTTACTTAAAAGATGTTTTGTGCACACACAATACTCAACACCAGGAAACACTCTTAAAACTCCTTTGGGGATGCTAAGATGCCTATCAGAAACAATGACTAAATTAGCCCGCTCTGAAAAACTACATCGTATCTTCTAAAAAAACCATGTCCATGATACATCATTTTCAAAATCTACAATGGCAAAAGCAAGATGAAAGATTTGATTGTTACCATTTTGCAATAAGGCTGTTAATAGGATGCCACCAAATTTACACTTTAAAAATGTCCCATCAACAGAAATAATAGGTCTACAATATTTCCACCTCTCAATTGATGCAACAAAAGCCATAAAGCAAAACTTGAAATGACCACTATCATCCATTTCTAAAGCAATGATACCTATAATAATTAAAAACACACACTTTTATCAGCACAAACAAAAAAGAACAGAAAGAATATGAAAGGTGCCAATATTGGTCTATCTAGATAGACTATGATATTAGTCTATCCACATCTATCTGCAAATCAATTTAAATTTGATATACAAAATTGATAATACCTAGGTTAGATTCAACCAATTTATCAAAGAATCTTAGAATCAAGGCATACGATTCAACTGTGTCGCCATGTAATATCTTTACCATATGTTCTTTTTTCCTCCAAGCTTTTTGGTAACTTATATTAACTCCAAGATTTTTACGAGCCTTATGCATAATCTCTTTAGGAATGGAACGATCAGTAGACATGAATCTAAAATCATCTATCAAACAATTGCCAATTACTGTTGAAGAAGCTTGCATGTGAGAACTTTGGGCAATACTCAATGTTCAATCATGGTCAGAAGTGTATTTTTGTAGCATCCACAAATCACTCTTCTTATAACGAGATGCCCTTACATACCATTTGTAGCCTTTTTGCAGACATCTAAATTCAAGAGACCTCAAATTTGATACTGTAGTCCTAAATTGAAAATTGTTCTTCACTGCTATTATGCAAAAATACTTTGAAAGCACTTCTTTACTTTCAAATAAACTTTTTTCCTTCAAATTAGAATAATAAGAGATGTCTTTTATAACTTCATCATTTGAAACAAAAGAAAAAAAAACCTATATTCAATGACATATATATTCAACATTCTCCTGTACACTACTAGATGAAGAAGACATTCCCAAACAATTAACATATTGGCAACTAATGGATGTCTACTAGTTGCATCTTTAGCAAAAGCTAAATACCAAGCAACATCATTGTCCTTTATTGGCACCACAGTTTGAACATTACTTTTACCAAAATCAAGTAAAACAAATAATTCTACTGATTCATCCAATTCAAGTTGTTCACATGTCAAAGCAACCAAAGAATTAAAGCTGACTCGCATATCTACCAAAATGTCGGATACTGAGTAATTCTCATAAACATTGCAGTCATTCCATTGACCTCCATAAAAAACAACAATAAGAATAAGCATTCTAATCTGGAAAATAAGAAAATATAATTAAGTATTTAGATGTAATAAGAGAATACTAAACGATCGTGCAAAGAAGTTAATAAATACTAAACGATCATTTAACACCAATAGACGATCGTATATAATAAATTAAATCATCGTATAGAATAAGTTATAGACGAACGTTTAAAGACACTGATCGTTTAAACCATCGTATTCAATTTGATACACTATCGTTTAAAGATACTGGTCGTTTAAAACCATCATATTCAATTTGATACACGATCGTTTTAAGACGCTGATCGTTTAAACAATCGTATTGAATTTGATACACGACTGTTTAAAGATGTTGATCGATCGTGTTCATAAAGATGAACGATCGTGTTCATATAGCAAAACGATCGTCTGTATATTGTTAAACGATGATGTTGATAGAGGTAAACGATCAAGTAATTTGATGAAACTTATCCTGAAAAACTTCAAACTATCGATCTTCGTAATGAAATACACAATTCTTATAGTGATTCTTAAAAGTTCAAAATGAAAAGAAAAACTATAATTCTTACAAACAACAAAAAAACAAAAACGACATTCGTACTGAAATATAAATTCTTAAATCAACATAAACAGTAATCAAAATCTTCAACGATCTTCATAACCAAATACATGATGTCTTACAGTAAGACTTACATATTCTAAACATTCTTTCACGCCGAAATATATAATTCTAAACGAAATTTTATAATCAACTAAATAATTCAAAGAAAAAACAATATTTAGAATATTCACCGAAACCAAAATAACTGAGGCGATATTAACAGAGCAATATACACGATCTTGCTTGTCCAAGATGACAAGAAGAGAAATGAAGTTATCAAAGATGATGGATATGAGAGCGAATATTGTCGAAAATTACGAAAATGGCAAAGAATGATCAAGATGAAAGATATATAAAAGACGAGATGAATAACTTGGAAACGACGATCGTGAAAATATCGGGAATAAGAAGAAAATCAAATTTGAAAGATCGTTATAAAAGATTAAGGACAAATAGAGAATTCTGACAAAATAATTTGCCTCAATAAACTTGTTATACAGACTGTAAATAGTTTACAGTTTTGTTACATTTACGTAAGTTTCCATTATTATTATTATTTATTATTATTTTGTGTAGCTTTCTATCTCTCAAACAAAGGAAGCTTATAAGTTGCTACTTGTATGTCCTTAGAGTGTGCCTAGAAAATTATTTAGTGTAAAGATAAGAGAGCTTGTATTGTGAATATTTTGCAATAAAGTTTTCTTTTCTCAACATTCTTCTTTTAAGTAAACTTTCCTTTCCATCATATATCAAAAAGTAAGTATTTATTTTTAAATGCTATCATATCTACACAAATATTTACGATTTATTTTGTTTTTCTAAATTCATATATATATATATATATATATATATATATATATATATATATATATATATATATATATATATATATATATATATATATATATATATATATGACATCCAAATGTGTCCTGAACTCACTGTTTTGGTAAGAAAAAATTATCCTTTTTTATTTCATAAATTTCTTTAATTTAATTTTACTTTTATCACTTATCAATATTTTCATAGATTTCTTCTTTCTATCTTTACAATTACCTGATTAAAACTTTAAAGTCGCATAGACATTTAAATATATGAAATTTGAATGTTAAAGATAACTAATATTTTTGTTTAAATGTATAAAATAATTAATGTCTAGAGTTAAATATTTGTATTAAATATTTTTATACAAACAGTTAATTATCAATATTTTTAAAAAGTAGTTTGATTTTCAATATAACAAAAATATGTATTTTTCTTTCTCGAAAACATAAAACAATATGGACATAGAATTCGCTACCAATATGTTCCCTTTTCCCCTCGTTTTTACCTTTTTTTATTCTTCAATGTACGTTTGTATAATAATTGAGAGTCATTCTTCTTTTTAAATTTAAAACAAAAATTAATATATATTTTGAAAATTGACACAATTTTTGTACTAAAGAATAACAATAATTTCTACTCATTATATAGAAGAAAGTAGAGAAACAATAATTAGATAATGGCCAATATCTTAATAATCAAATACCAATTAAAAGAAGTATTCAAATAATAATCACTTTTGTTTTTCTTTTTGTATACGTGCCAATTTAATAATTAGGCGTAACATATATATTTTATTATCCGCCGATTCCTTATGATCACATTAAACTATCTATTAAAAAAAAAAAAAAAAGAAAGAGAGAAAAAATATATAAAGATTTATTATTTATTAATAATTTAGTGGACCGACATCTAAAATTTTTATATAAACATACATTTTTGTTTGTCAAATTGTAATGATGAAGAATGCTTGAATTCAAGTACGTGTCAATATGTATATATTTTGTCTGAGATTCTTTGATTGGAAGAAGGATTCGTTTGAACATTTGACCTTTTGTTATGATTGAGATTGAGATAAAAGCTTACACAATGCTTAAACCAGGATTGTATTTGATAACAATTTAGGTATAATTCAATTCCTTTAATATTTTATTTTAAAGTACTTGTAATGAGCATCTCTTTAGTAAATAAAATAATTGAGAAAATATATTTACATGGGGTTGTTATTGTTATGTTAGGATAATAGCCTACCAAAAATACATTTACAATGGTATGTATTGTCCACTTTGTATCTTTATATCATATTGCCTTTGTTTTTGGCACCACTCTAAAAGACTTTGTTCCAATGAAGATAACAATTGTCTTCACTTACATACCAAAGATTGTTCTCTAATTTATCGATATGTGACTTTGGTCGCAATCCCAACAATCCTCCTCTCGAACAAAATACCACCAAACATCTTCTTAAATAGGCATCAATCTGCTTAACTTTATCTAGGCTAACTCCTTTTTCTGGAGCACACCATCTATTCAATAGAGTTCAACCGCACCAAAACTCATTAGGACTTACTTTTGAGGCTCTACTACATCTTTATTCGGCACCTGAGGATCCTACACTAACATTATTAAGTTAGGGGAATGACTCTAAGATCACTTGTTAGAAAAAACTTCTCACTACTATCGCAGTAAATTATAATGAGAAAAATAATAGAGAAATTAAGAAAAAGCAATAAAAACCGAAGACACAAGAATTTACATAGAAAACTCTCAAATTAGAGAAAACCCATGAACAACCAAAAAAATCACTAATGAAAAATTGCTACAACAATCACAGAATAATTTTTTCTCTCAACACCAATTACAATAAAAATCTCTCAATGCTTTCGACCAATCACACATTTTGCACTCTCCGTCTAGAGAATACAAAAGAAATTTAGTTAGAGTTAGCATCCTAAAACTTAAAGTATATCTAACTGAGATAATTGAAAGCCAAAGGCATGAGCTCCTTTTATAGCTCATGACTTTCATAAATGATACAGGAAAAATTCATGACTTTCCTAAATCCTATTAACGTAGAAAAAGTCCCTAATTTTCCTACACCCTATTTTATGTTCAAAAACTACATTCCTAATACCTTACCAAAAACCCAAAATAGATATTTCTTAAATGTAAAATATTCTTATTATTTAATTAGTTGTAATAAAAATTAATCTCAAACAACTAAATCTAAATCTAAGACTAATTTAAGTATTGTGGGTTAAAATTAGACAATAAAGAGTATACAAGAATTATTTATTAGAAGTATAAAATGATATCAACCTTGGGTTTATAATTAGGGTTGAAATCATTGATATTTTTGTAAACATATAAATTCATCGTGCTCTTCCAAAATTATCGAATAATAACGATCATCTATCTATGGTAGACTATGAATAGATCGCGATAGAGTATCATTTATATCTATCTGTATCATAATAGACGTTGATAAATTATGAAATATTTTGTTATACTTATAATTATTTTAAAAAGCTTTGTTATTTAAGATAATTTTATTTAATATAATTGGTTGTCTGTATAAAATGTATATCTCGTAGAACTTTCAAAAATTTGTCATATATCCCATTGAACATTTTTTTTTTCTTTTGACATATAACATAATTTCTCTAATTTAATAAAGTAAATATAATAGGTGATTTTGGACCAAACTGACATTTCGACTTCAATGAGATTAATAGGAAAAAGAAAATAACAAGTTTTTTCCTTTCCAAAGTTGACACCCCTAAGACAAAGACAGACCTTGGGAAAAGGGTTGACTCGAGCTTTGACTCGAATCGAACTTAACAAAATGACTAATGAGACAATGCTTATTCATTCTTTCATTCATAAAGCAGCTAACGAGGCATGGCCCAACCCAAAAAAAAACATCTACATAAAAGGATTATGCCAATATAGCTTCAAAATTCTACAAAAAGAGACACTACGCATGCATTAATATTTTTGTAAATAAATTTATTAGAGCTTTAAGGAAAGTAAGTCAATTCTCAATCTCAAACCTTCGCGCTATTTCTCTATATTATTTAAAATCGGACGATCAGCACCATACTAAGTGTGTAGGTTTTACTTTATTTTCCAAGTCACATTCTTCCTTAATGTAAACAAAATTAATGTTGTTGTCTTATGAAGGAAACTTTTTACCCTAATCTGAACAACAACAACAGTCTTCCATAGATGAAATTTAAAATGGACAGTAATCGGTAAAATAACAATTAAATTCAAAATATTAACATATATAACAATATTTTAAAAAAATTTGTAAATATAAAAGAATTTATCAAAGTCTATCAATGATATATAGAAGTTTGTTATTGACTAACTTATTTGCAAAATTATACAAATTCATATGAAAGTATATTAGCGATAAAAGTCTATATCACTAATAGACTTTGCTATGTTTTCTACTTTTTCAAAACGTTGTTATATACTTAATTATTATTCCTAAAATTACTATCCATTATAATTACCCATTCATAATCAAGATATAAATTATCCACAGCATCTTCTCCACATAGCGCAAAAGTTATTCTGAAATTGAAATGTTAATCAAATTTCATACTACTGGAAAAGTCTTAGAATAGAAGCATTTAAAAAGCTTTGAAGAAACTTTTCTACATTTTAATATCAAGCTATATGCTTCAAAAATAAATAAATCAATCTATGTGCTACTATTCTTGTAGTTTTGTTTGAATACTCTTTAAAAAGAAACAATTAAAACAAGTTTATCTTTTATTTTCAAACATATAGTAAAAAAAATAAAAAAAAATTACTTATTAGATTATAATTAACATCGTGTAAATAATAACAATAACTTGTGTTTTTTAATCTTTAAAAAAATCTTGTTTTCAACCTTTTTTTCTTTTTCTTTTGTTTTGTAAGAATTAAAAAAAAAGAACCAAATTTGTACCAAGAGAATTGTGTTCGATAGTTTTCCGAGAATAGTAGGTAGCAAATATGACATGGTTTTAGAATTTTGTAAATATGACAAAATTCTCACTTTTTAAGATATTTTTCATCTTATAGTCATTATTAGTCTCAAACTATCATTCAATAATAATGTTTTCTTCTCCCACTTATTAAAAGTGGACGAGTAGTTTTTTTATTTAGAATAGTGTATAATATGACACACAGTTTTAGAATTTTGGAAATATAGCAAAATTCTCAGTCTTGAAAAGAATTTCATCTTATATATGTTATTATTTCCAAACTACTATTCAAGGTATTTCTTGTTCCACTTTTTTAAGCCCTAATTATCCTTTATCTTACATTCACTGTAGTTTGTTCTTCCTCATTCTTCCTCACCGATAGATTTCAATTAGTTTTTGAAATCAATAAGGACATCTTCATTTGTGAGTAATTTGTCAAGTTGCTTGAAACTCATACTAAGATGGATTTTTGTTTTGACTTTATCCTTGCGGTTTTAGGAGTTTGATTATTTGTATTTTTCAACGATTTGAACGATCTTTTAAGTTTTATTTGTTGTTTTGAGGTGGATGTATTTCTCATAGGCCTCCACAAACTCTTTTTTTTTTTTTCTTTTTTTCTATTGTATTAATCTTGATTTTAGGACATTAGTGGTATATTAATTACAATTTGATATATAATCTTAAGAATTTAACTTCATATGTGATTGTTCTCTACTTTGAATTTTAGGGTTGAACCTGATTTCAAATGATTTTATTTTATTTTTAAAACTACTTTTGCTTTGGTTTTACTTTTTTGTATATCATTGTTGTGATATAACTACATAATTTTCTTTTGTACACTTTTTTACAATTCATTGTAGTTATGGTTAAGTATATTAACTTTGTATTAAGTATATCAATTGTATAAATTAGTGCATTATTAAGTATATGAACGATATAACTCAGTTTATCATTATCAAGTATATTGACAACATATTAGTAAAGTATATTTGAATATCAGTAAAATGAACCATTATCAAGTATATTAATCAAGTCTACAATTGTATATTAATAGTGTGAATAAGATGTATCAAGAGGACTTTAAGCATATCAAGTGTAATTAATCAAATCAAATGTATTAATGAAAAATGTTAAGATTACCTGTAGGACACCAAGTATATCAAACAAATCACATGTATCAAACATATTAAATTTGTTAAGTGTACTAGTAAAGCATAACAAGTTTATCAGCAGTGTATCAAATATATCAAACTTATCAATAAATAATTTTAGTGTATTAGTTAATCAAGTGTATCAAGAAGAATAAAGTGTAACAAAGAGTATTAGGTGTATCAAAGTGTTTTAGATGTATCAAAGGGTACCGAGTGTATCAAAGAGTATTAGATGCATCAAGTATATCAAGACCCAAAGGTTATCAAAAATTAAGTGTATCAAAGAGTATCAAGAATATCAATAATGTGTGCATTGTGATATTTTACATTTCATATATATACGTGGAACTTTATTTTCGCCATTTTTACAAACAATAAACGAGTGAACCGTGAACTTAATTATTTTAACTTATTCTACCTTTAGCAATTATTATAACTTATTCTACCTTTTTTTGCTAAGTGACCCCTTTTTCTCTGAAATTAGATGATAAATATGGTTCCACTTTGGTTGTAATTAAAAGGTATACGTTCTTGTGAGACACTTAGGAAACTATAACGATATGCTGCTTTAATTTAAACCATAATTCCAATTTACACGATCTTTCAATTTTCTTCTGAAAATATTACTTAAAAGTTATAATTTGCATCAATTTAATTCTAAGCAAATCAGGTTTTACCATTCATTATAGACTTTTTAATGATTCTTTTCATAAAGTCACTCATACATCCATTCTCACATGTTTATAAGCTACTAACATTAAGGATGTTAGTGACTATAAAATCTGCAATTCAAATTTTCATAACAGAAGTGCAAGCACATGATAGCATTTGTTCAGATTTTAACCCCATTAAAAGTTTAATACCACATTCACTCACTTAAGGTCAGTGTTTTCTTTGATTATTTGTATGTTAGCACATGCAACATAAGGCAATAATATTAATAAATCAACATGAACAAAAACAAAAACAATCTAGATTCTTGATCTTTCGAGCTTAAAATTATTAACTATGCAATGAGCGAGATAACTACTACTCGTGTCTATTTTGGTCTATCACAGTCTATCGTATAGAGACTATACTTGGCTATATTTCATAAAAAGCCCTAGTTTTTTTTCTTCCGTAAACACTAATAAAGTGTTTTTAACATAATATTATTTAGTTAACAAGGATAAATAAGATTATCGAACTCTATTATCATTAATTTTTTAATTCGAAAGTTTTTGTCAAATCCACTCTATGTTTTAAATGTTCTTTTTTGAAGCTAAGATTTAAAATTATTCTTTTATAAATTGACCAAATTGTCAGTCATAAAGTCCTGCAACGAAAATCAGCATACAACTCTCTATTCCTATTACATTCTTGAGAAATGCTCTTCCCCATATTCATAAGATGAGTACTCTCTATTCTTGATGTGGATTTTGTAACTTTAAAGCAAGCAAATTGAATGGAATGATGTTTACCTTTCTCAGCTGAAAAATGCAAGCTCCCTTTCTGACCTTGGAAGAAAAGATTGTTGGGAGAAAATCTTGGCTGTGTGAGAAAGTTGCTCAGTTTTGGACTTGATGCACATGGAACTCAATGAAGGATGTGACTCGAAATAATCGATCCCAACCTGTCAACCAGCAACAGACGATTCTTTAGATTTCTCTGGGACTGCAACCTCCTTCTCCGAGTTACTTGAATCGACCATGTTAGTTTGACTTGATTGCACCTGGCTTGAATTTTGAGCATCTAAGGTTATTCCTAGAACAGTCAACACAGCCCTGACAAAGAAGCAAATCTGCTAATTAACATAAGAAGCAAAAGAAAGGAATATGAAAATGCCATATTTATGACAAAACCTTGGGAGTGTGGATTGGATATTTGGTTGGCTAGCATGAGCAACCAAAGGCGCCTTGAGTGCTGCAGTTTTGTTTAAAGCATTTTCGAGTTGTGCTGGCGGTAGCTGAAAGAACAAACGAAAGTCAGCAAGGACACTGCTTTCATGTAATTAGTTCATGGAATGGATGGAGTACAACATTAGAGTTCAATTTGAAAGACCTCGAGAACTCCTGTCCATAAAGCTTCGACCACCAAGGTCTCTGAGCATCTCGATCATCGGCAATATATTTATATAACATTTCACTAAAGAAATTGAATGAAAGAAGCCTTTAATGGAGGAACTAAAATTTCATTCCCTCACCCAACCAATTGGCCTTGCATATTTTCCCGGCTCCACTGCGTTAGCCAGCTTCATTTTCAGGGACTTCCTTAAGCCCAAAGGCCATGATGCATCCGATTTGAGATAGACTAAATTCTTGGCTAGGAAAACTCATCCCTATGGTGTGAGAACACTCTCCAGAATAATGTGTTCTATTTCAAAATAATATTCAAAAAATCCCGATACAACTCTAAAAGTAGCTAATTATTTGTTAGCTTTTCAATAAAATAAAATAATTATCTTATTATTTGTTTTATTATAGCTTTTCAATAAAATAAAACAAATAACTATTAAATCCAAAAAGTAACGACCAAACTAATAGTAATTGAACTGTATTTACTCCCTAACACTTCATCCTACATCAACAGGCCAACATTTGATGTATGTAGTAATGAAGGTTTTGATTCCATAGTCCGATTGGACAGACAACCCCCTCAAGGCCTTCTGGCATTGACGAACAATACAACCTTCATCTTCTTGAAGAAAATCAAGTCCAGGCCAATCAACCACAGAACTTCTTTCTTACTTTCCTCAACAACAGAGAGAGATGGACAATGAAATCACACATTCTCAAATTGGAAGGCATGATACACCGCTTTAAACTACCAGTTTCCAGCAAGATAGAGAATGGTCAGAAGTATGCCTAAGGTTTTCTGCCTAATCTAACTTAATTAACCACTCAGAAGTAATTAAGAATCAGAGAAAAGGAGAAGACAGGCAGACTGCACTTGTTTGAGCAAAGGAGCCACAAGAAAGGGGAACCTCAATCAAAGATAAGTCCTCCATCAATTAAGTTGAATTTCTTCATCCTCCTATCAATTCTACCTTCAAGGATCTCTCATTGCTCCAACTACCAACATTCAAATCACCTCCCAAAAGAGCAGAAACCTAAAGAAATGCCTAAAAGAGCTTTTGAACTCAGGCCATGGGAATGCGACCATGAATTCTTTTTCATCTAGGAAGGACCATAGTGGACGAACTGGTAGGGAAGATTGTTGACTGACTGAAGTTTATTGGAAAGAGCTTGTTTAAGGGAATATCAACAACAGTAGCAAAAGATTCCTCTCGGGATCAAAAGATTTAATAAAGGATAACCCTTCATCTCTTGAGCTCTAAAGAGATTTCTCAGTAACCCTGTCAAGAAGAATTACATTCCTGAAAAAATAAATTGATGGCCATATCAAATTTTTTAACAGTCTGCCAAAGATCAGCACCACATTCTCTTTCTTTCTCCGTATCTCTATAAATGCTGGTCCAGCCTGCAGAATTGTTTTGGACTGTGCATTGTACAGGATTTTTAAGGAGTTCCTCCAATCGTTGAGATGACAGACTCTTAAGGGGAAGACAGAGTTCCGTGATTTTTCTTTTTCTTTTTCTTTTTCCCTTTTAATATGAAACACAGAAAGTGAAAGGAATGACCTTAGAGTAATATTAAGGGTATATTAGTAATTAGTGGAGTAGTTTGTTAGGAAAGTTGGTTATCAATAGTGTGAAAGGGGAGCGGAGAAGATAGGCAATATTTCGAGAGTGAATTAGGGCTTGAGAGTTATCTCAAGAAAGGGAGGGACAAAGTACCTCGAACACTTCGTTTATTTTGTATTTTTGTTATATTTTATATTTCAATATATTTGGGTTCTATCAGAAAGATACATTCTTATCAGTGTGTTAAAAGGCCCTTCCACTTCCGGGCACAAGCCTAGGCTCAAGGCACATGTATGTTCGCCTTGCCTTAAAAAGGTGAGGCCTACAAAATAAGGCATGCCTTTTGTGAATCCCCAAAGCTCAAAACCCTAGGAACAAGGGCCTTTTCATTATTTTAATAAAACAATAATAATTAAGGTTTTTCCTTTTTTTACTAAGCTTAAATGCAAAATTTCTTGTGTTTAGAGGTCTTTTTTTATATACTTCACTTCAACTATGCTATTTCTTCTTCATGATGCTTTTATATATAGTGTGCCTAAAAAAATGCTTTATTTTACACCTTGCGCTTAAGCCCCAAAAAATTATTGCACTTTATTGTATCTCAAGCTTTAAAAAACACTAATTCATATTGATCGACAGAAACAACAAAGGGTAGAGAGAACCAATAGCTTGTCCATCAAATGAAGGTGAAGTTCCCATGCTTTAACGACTACTTCCTTCAAATCCCTCTACAAGGAACCTTGCTTCTATGACTTTTTTGCACCATAATAAAGTGAAAATTATGTCATATGGATCAAAGAATTCAAAACAATATAATCCTGGGTTGGCCTCAGGTATGTGTTTGATAATGCCTAGAGAGTTAAAAGGCAATAAATTCAATCTATGGCAGCAACCTATCTAGGATTTAATATCTCTTATAAGTTTAATTGACAACCTAAATGTTATAGGGTCAGGCAGGTTGTCCTGTGAGATCAGTGGAGGTGCATGAAGTTGGCCCAAATAGTTATGGATATTTAAAAAAAAAATCAGATATAGATCCTTTGCAGAAATCAAGTAATGGAGGTATGAGCCGCATCCTAATCCTCTCAGATAAAGAAAAGAGTGGTTGGTTCATTTTCTCTCTAATTTCAGTCTGCCCGGGTCATTTTTTAGCAAAAAAACAAATCCAACACTGGGAGGTCAGACTAATAAGAGAAGGGGAAAGAAAGGCTTGTCTCTCAATGAGGGGCCGTTAATGGGCTGTGGAGTTGGGCCCAAACCTAAGTTGTGTGGTTGGTTAGTAGAATATCAAGTGAGGGCCAGACGGAAGGTATTTTGAGGAGTATGCATCACAGAGAAACTGTCTAGGCATTGCTGTGGAAGCTGGAGAGTATGGATCCCTCGAATACTCAAGTTCTTGTTTTTCCCTTATCCTTTTTTGTGATCATTTCAGCTGGCTACTTTACCTAATTGGGCTTATAATCGTTGAAGGGAACTATATATTATAATTTGATGAAGTTCAATAGGACAATATTGTCTTGTTTATGCGCATGTGTGCTGGGAATTGCAATGTGCTGTTTGCAGGAGATACCTAACAAACACAGGCACAGAAAACCTCATAACCCTACCAGTCAGTTCCATAAGGACGCAACCTCAAATACCCAATCATCAGTTCCATAAGGAGCAAACCAAACAGCACCCCTTGCCATAGACAATAACATCTGCTAGAATCATCATTTTCCACTGATGTCATTGATTGGAAGGAAGCTTTCATAGTCCAATGATTTGCCCCATCGAGGGATGACTGGCCAACCAACAGAGCCGCTATAAGTCAACCCATGAACCGGATGCATCCTCAACCACTTTCAAGACACCAAGGCGCTCATAAAATGTTATCAATATAGTTGGAGTCCTTTTCTTTTTTGGGAATTGGTTTTTTTTATGTCCATGTATTCTTTCTTTCTTTCTTTCTTTCTTCTTTCTCAATGAAAGTTGTTTTCAACAAATTAAGGAACAAAAATCTTACCAAGAAACAATAAATAACCACATAATCCAATAACCGTACGGGATACAGGAAAAAATTACTAAAGTAATGCTACAATTGAGACGCACCTGCAGCAGCACATTAAATGATTGAGGCTTCGTCAAAAGTACACACTTCAAAAAGCCTACCCACAATTTGGGATATTTCCATATCTGCAATAGCCCATTGCCAGATTGAGAATGGTGAAACCAAAACCAGTATTAATCTAAAACCAAAACAAGAATGGGATATTTCACTAAGTAATCTAAAAGTGAAAAAATATTGACCTGTTTGCCAACAAGACGTGATAGAATCTCCATTATAAAATCTACCTATAGAAAAGAAAACAAAACCAGTATTAATAACATTAAACCACCAATTCACCCAAAAAGGTGGTTGAAGACAAATTTAATTATATATCACTAACACTCCCCCTTACTTGCGGGCTTGAAATATTATCAAGACCCAACAAGTGGAAATCAATTTTAACTGGGGAGGAAACGACAATGCAGGGACTTGAACGCAGGACCTCCCTAAACCACCTGCTCTGATACCATATTAAACCACCAATTCACCAAAAACTTAAACTGGTGGTTTGAAGGCAAATTTAATTATATATCACCAACAAATAATTGGAAGATTGTGGAAGAGAAGAAAGAAAACAACTGAATGCACTGCTTTTATGGTTTTTAGGCAGGATTCCATCATCTCCTGAACCCTTCCGTTTGCCTTTCTTTGGTCTCAACAGACCTCTCCTTTCTTTTCTATTTTCTTTTTAGTTAAGAAAATGAAGAAATAAATGGATAACCTGAGATGGATCACCCAATCCATAATTCTGAATCATTTTAGTCTTAACATATTAGACTATTTTGGGAAAGAAACATATCACAACCTTTTTAGTCCTTTAATCAAGGTTGAGATAGTACAAGGGAAAATATATGGATTATGAAAATCTAAAGATGCAAGCTCAACACAAATACGAGCACCTTAAATTTTAAGGTAAGGGCAGAGTCCATCAAATTGGGATTTTGAACGGAAGACTAACAAAGGAAATTTTTGTGTAATAAATAAAACATCATACTTCTATATTGACCTAGTAACGTGACAGATAGCATCTGTTACACACCAAAACTAGCAATAATCTTCACCACATTTTCATTTTTCAAAAATTAGTGACCAACGAGAGCAAGAGTCATAATCTTACCAGTGCTGGAAAAGTACCAATGGCTTGCAATACTGTGCGCATGAACAATAATGGAAGAGGGATCTGCTCAACCTGCACAGGACAAGCAGCTTGCTGTCATTTCAAAAAAGAGAAACCGTCTCCACGTGCTATTGAAGGACTCATCATGATCATACAAACCAATTGATTCAAAACTTTTGCAATGATTTGCTGGGTGAAAGTTTGACGGTGCTCAAAGCAAGCATTGCAGGCATCTGTGACCTGAAGGTGAAGCAACCAATTGTTCAATAAGGAGACACGGTTCTGTTTTAGATAGAGAAAATGAAGAGGGGCAACCTTCTTGAGAGGAATTCCATCTCTGTCAGGATCAATTCCATGAATAGCAATTAGAACTTCAGCTGGATTTAGAACCGGCCCAGACTGAGATGATCCCTGAGTAGGACATTGAAGGGAAATAAAATCAACATGTACCTTAGAACATAGCTTTTCAATGTGGTTCGGGCAAAACAAATGATTGACAATTTAACTTACGACAAAAAACCAAAAGTATCTAGAACAAGGGATTCAAATGTGAAAATGATTATATAGCCAAGCTGATAAAAAATAATAAATGAATAGTTCTACTACTTTGCAGCTTATATAGCTAATTTACCAAAAACGAAAACTTTTCCTAGTCCATAGTACATTCAATTTTTTCTTTTCAAGCATTAACGAAAATAGCTTTATACTTGGAGAAAATAACATTTGCCTGTTAAATACTGCAAAGCTTAGGCATTAAACATATTCCCAGCTAAAACGAAGATCTACTTTAGTTGGTTGATGATGAGAGCCAGATTTTTATCTCCTGGAAAAAATGGAATAACACCACTGCATATGCTGCCAAGGAAGAGTGGGAAATTAATACCTGCAATATCCGTAGAAGTGCTGCTTGGAATTTGTCCCCTGGAAGATTCACAATCCGTGGGAAAATCATCATAACCTAACAAAATAAGAAAATGACTTTAGGGGATTTCAACTAATAGTAAACATTTTTGAAGCAACATGAGATGAGAACAAAAAAATTGAAAGTCGTATTAGAACGAAATTTTGAAATGCAGAAAAATGAAAGACAATCATCAAGAAGTAACATGGAGGATATCAAAAGGGAACTGCAAAGTTTGAGAAGTCGGTCAGAGCTTTCTTCTGGTGCATATGGTCCAAAAGCAATAATCAGACTTTTTATGAAAGACTCTTTTGCAACTCTTGTGAGAAATTTTTATTTAAGCATTTAACCGGTGCTAATATCATTGTTCACAAATTGCAGTCTAAACAACCGATTGATTATCTGGAACGCTTTTTATAACCTCCAGTTTTCTTCTATAGCCATTGGTCCTAGGTATTCATCTTATTAAAGAAGTAACATATGTCTGCTATCAAATGCTTGAAGGATAAGTCATATGGAAGATTGCTGAAAGCATCTACGCTAATTGGTAAAACAACAAATTCAAATCTATCATTTCAGTCCAGCAGTTTCAAGGAATCTTTAGAAACTAATCCAGATTTATGGGAAATTAGTTGTACCCATTTGCTAGCTCAAGCCCGTCCTACTAAGCAAGGCTCTCATTCCTCTCATCCTACGCAGTTTAAGTACGCTGAGTTTTCTTTTCCCGACTCGAAGGTAAAATTCTTGAGGGGCTCCCTGAGCAAAACCCCTCTCCATTCCTCTAGAGAAAAGGGGGAGCCCTCTTTCGACTTTCCTTTCAGCGTTAGTAGTGCAGAATTGGAGCAATTTGATAAGTTAGCCGAGCTCGAGGAGAGCAACGTTTTGAGCCTCTAGAAATGGATCTTAATGCCCTTTTCCAGTTCGACGGAGACCCAATTTTTGAAAACCTGCCCCTTGCTACTCGACCCTTACCCCAGTCTTGCGAAATACCGGATCATCTAAAGCCAATAGTAGGTGATTGTGGAATTATTCTAGTTTGATCCCTCAGACATCCATTGTAGTCCCTCCAGATTTGAACCATTGCTGCCTTTCCCACATTTCTCTCGCATGGGTGGATGAGTTTAAGCCTTGCTGTTTGTGGTAGCTTGCTTGTTATTGCTTTTGTGTTTTGGTCTCTGCTTTTAATGCTTGCAAAAGGGGAGTATTTTCTGGGGAGTTCTTTTGGAATCAGTTTCTGTTTGTTTTAGAAGATCTTTTAGAGTTTCTCTGAGTTCAGGTTGGCACTGACAAGAACATTTTTGAGGCGGCCAGCTGCTTCTCCTTGGCACTTCTCTTTCTCCTCTCATGTAGAAGATTTGGATGTGCAAGTTATCATATTCGAATGGGCTCCTCTTGATAGAGTTGACAAATTTGCTTTGTATTTAGTGCTTTGTATTTAGCTTTCTTCGGTGTGTTTCACCTTGAAAAGGCTTCATTCTGTTCGACTTCGTTTATTTAGGTTGTCTTCTTCTTGTTCCTATGTTTTCACTTTAGTTTGTATTCTCTCCTAGTTCTTTTGTTCTTAGTTCAATATACTTGTGCTTTGAGCTTAAGTCTCATATTTTATCATTAATAAAAGAGGCTTGTCTCCGTTAAAAAAAAAAACAAATTCAAATAAACAAATTATCATCCACTATACAAGCTCAAAACATAGAGATACGCAGATACACTTTGATGAAGAAAAGCCATGAGAGAGGGAGGTTATGCACCTCATCTTTGGGTAGATATGGTAATACAGGGATCATAATCTCCACATCCTAAAAGCAACCAACACACATAACAGCCATTAGCAAAATAAGTACTTCGTTTATAGTGAGACTTTAAATCAGGACTTTAGGATCACAACCTAAATACCCTGAAAACTTTGGCCAGCTGTTACAATTGAGGGAAATATAATATAAAAATAAATCAATAAGGTTTAAGCTAAGAGCTTGATTGTCAAAATAGAATAATGCTTACCTTTAGTTTTGAATTGTATAGCTTGCTAATGGTAAAAACTAACTCCGATGAAGGAATAATCCCATCTGTCAGGATATGCAAAACCTAACATAGCAAAATATCAGGGAAGCAAAAAACAATCGTATGCCCCCATTTTCTTGGTCTCAGTGTATAATAGACATAGTTTATTTGATAGAGAAAAAACCTGCATAACAAGATTTTCACTTCCACTTGGAGGATCAGTAAGAATTTCAAGAAGATCTGAGGATGAGCCCATTGTGCGGACAAGTATAGGGATATGGTCATGGACAGCCTATAAAGAATACAGGTGATAAAAATTTCAGAAATCAAAACTCGTGAGAAAAAGAAAAGCAGCATTATAAAGTGGGACAAACCTGCTTAATTGCTTTTGAGGCATCTTTATACATGACAAAAATTTGGCGAAAAAGCGAGTGCTTCTGTATTTAGATTACACAAATAGACTATAAGCTTCGGAAAAAAGAAGTCATTTTCTCAAGACAAACTAAAATAACTACATTTGATTAGACAACCTCAAACCTTTGTACAAAGTGCAAAATACAAGGACATCCGACGCTGGGCCTCAGAGATTGGAAGAGATGTGTCAGCTTGTGAAATAGATGAAGGATGGGTATCAGAAGAAATATCTTTACTGATGGCACTAGATTCAACTAAAGATTTTTCTGGATGAGCATCCTGCTAAATAAGTAACAAATGCCAAAATCAATTCTAAATTTCCAGACTGCCAAGTAACAACAAAGTTAATTAAATAGTTGAAACATCAAAATTAGGTAAGATGTAATACTTGAGCTCCAGAATCGGGAATTCTAACTAAAATTTGGAGGTCCTTATTCAACTAAATAAGACAATTAAAATTACAATTGTGTAATGCTCAATTTTGGCATCTTATACTTGACACAACAATTTTTCTCTTTCTTTTTCCTTTTTTTTTTTTTTAGTGCATTGCTATATGAAAACAAACCTTATATGATTCTGATGCTAGTCCATCAGCATCAGTCATATCTGTAGCAAGGTCACTAATGGCAGAAAGCAGCATTTCCTTAGAAAAATCTTCTATTCGTTGAGAAATGGATGGTATAGGATAAAGTTTGTTAGCAACCTACAAAAAGAGAGAACTTAAGCAACAGAAAACGATTATTTTGTTGTATATTAAGTTGTCAGCAAATTACCAGACGAATTGCCTTCATCCTCACTTCCTCGGAGAGATGTACCGTGCTCTTTCATGGTAAAAAGAGAGTCAAAGTGAGATCAAATGACAGGGAAAAGGCTCTTAGAGCAAAATGGGTGGGGGTGAAGGAAGAGAAGAACCCTCCAAACATCACATGCTTTAATAGAAATTGCAGACTTTAACAAGAAAAAAAAAAGGTATTACAAATGATCCAGATTAATCACAAATAAACAAATAAAATATTAGAAAAGAAACATCAAATACGAATTCATATCTAGTTTGTAGTCAAAAATGAACAAACCAATAAGATTTATCATCTGCATTTAGACAATAAATAATACTGCAAGTCTACGTTACAAAGAAAATAACTGAAGTGAACAGAAACTGTGAACTAAAAGTTAAAATAATGGATGAACAATCTGTGAACTAAAAAGTCTAGGTTACAAAGAAAATAACTGAAGTGAACAGAAACTGAAATAAGTTTGAGGAAATAAAAACCTGTAAGGCAATTTTCAAGCAGACATCACGAATAGGGGGTCTCAACAAAATCAAACTCCACACTGCACTAAGACCTTGAGTTACACGATCACCACTATGAGTATCCTTATCTGCATTTTCACTGTTTCCAGGAGAGCACATGCATTCCAAGAGGTTTATGACTGACTTGGGTAGATAAGGAGCTTCGCCAAGTAACCTACTTAATGACTTGTCTGATGGAGGAAAAGAATCTTTAAGTGTTTCTGCCTGCATGAAAAAACAAATTATTCACATATATACAAAATAATACCTCCAAGAAATAGGGTCACAAGGCACACACCACAGTGAGCAGAAATGTCTCATATACTGAAGCAGCAGTTGTAGATGTAAAGAAATCGTGTTCCTCTTCTGCTTCTCCAAATAACCTATACAGAACCCGCAAAGTCAACTCGTGTCCCTGAACCAATTGTTATAGTCAGCATGTATGAATTTAGTTGAATACTGAGAGAAGAAAATAAAAGATAAAGAGAAGAGAGAGAAACCAATAGACATCTCATTCAAGCTCGCACATGATAACTTAGTTTACTAAATGAAACATAACTTAAATTTCTGGCAAACCAAGCACACAAACCAATATAATTTGTTTTCCAATGCAAAAGGAAAATAATAGCAGACTTAAAGTAACCAAGGCAGGAGTATACTTCAATAGCAGAGTAGGACACTTTTATTCAATAAGAATAAGTGGGAGTAACATTGTCCAAATAGATGTAGGAGCAAACCCTAAGAGATTCAAGCTAGAGTTGCCTTTGATCAATAGTTTTAACTTTTAACGTCTTTAACAATATTCATACTCTAGGCTTTATACTACAACACAGATGCAGGGAATAGAACTTTAGCGAGACTGAAGTTAAAAAATTGATGTTAACAAGAGCTCAGGAGTACTCAAGGTACTTAGAGACCAAAAGGAAAGAATATTTACTATAGTATAATGCCTTACTAAGCAGCATGGACACGACACAACACAGCAATACGCCAATTAAAAATAAAATAAACTAGGACACAGACACATTGGGGATGCTCTTTCTTGTTAGGGAAAAATATTTTTTTGGTCTCTACTTTTGGATCTAGTTTTTGTTTAGTCCTTAGGTTTTAAAATGTTACTTTTAGTCTTCAAGTTTTTAGTTTGATTTTAATTTAGTCCCAAGTAAACTATGACAATTTTGACCTCGAGATTTAAGTTTGGTTTCAACTTGGTTCTTAGGTTTCAAGATTTACAATTTAACCTCAATTTTTCATTAAATACTCACTTTCAGTGTCTAAGTCCATTGATTAATTTAAAACAATCATTAGAAGTATATTTAATTCTCATCCTATTTGCATCACTGTTAAAATAAATTTCAAATTTTCACTTTTAATTAATTAGTAGACATCAATGCCAAAGATTGAAAATGAGTATCTAGTAAAAAAAAAGTGTTAAAAGTGTAAATCTTGAAACCTACGGATTAAATTGAAACAAAACTTAAATCTCAAGGGTAAAATTGTAACATTTTGAAACTTAGAGACTAAAATGAAATCGAACTCGAAACTCAAGGACTAAAATGTTAACATTTTGAAACCGATGGACCAAATGGAAACTATACCCAAGACCTGGGTTCAAAAAGGCACTTTCCCCTTTTTCTAATTATTTTTCTAGAATAGGTATAAATTCAACATAAAACACCAAATGCACTCCACAAAAGAAACATAAAATGTCAAGTGAATTAACAATGGTAACTTCAATTTTTTTGGTTAACAAAATGAGCTTTTCTTTTGTTTTTTGTAATCTTAGTTTAAACATATAAAAGATTTGGGCTTTAAACGTGGATCCAGCGTAAAAGGTTGGACCATTTTCTCTTTTAAGAAAATTCAGTGTCCATAAAATGTCCTAAACGTATCCACATATCTGAATTGAAAATAAATATATAAAAATAGGCACAGAAATTTGAGTCGGACACATATCCAGAGCATTTTTTAAGTGTCCGTGTCTGGCACGAAGACTCCCCCTAAAATGAAGTGTTTGTGCTTCCTAGAGGTCTTATATATCTTTGCAAATGATGACAGTTGCACATATTGCACATAAGAAAAAAATAGTAATTGAAGTCATGAACCCATATGGATTTAAAACATTACTGTAAGCACAAAAAGATGTTTTATACAATGACAGAGCGTGAAGGGAAGGACAAAGGGAAATAGAACGTTAAGTGTGAAACTGGAAAATTTTGTAGAAGCCTTATTCTAAGATAAATCCTCACCTCATTATTTACATAATCAGCCAATATATGGTTTTGCAACACTTTCCAAGCCTCTAATTCCAAAGGATACTGCCCAAGAAGAAACAAATAAAAAAAAGTTAAATTTTTATGTCCTTGGATAGATAACTATTGCAAAGAGACAAGTACAGAATGAGCACAATCTGAAGTAAGATGAGCTTCCAACCAAATTGAATGAATTAAACCATGGAATATGAAAATCATAAACTTGGAAAACATCTCAACATTTAAGAAACTACGATGCACACAAAGAAGTACAACCGTAAAGTTCACAATATCATAGCTTGAACAAAAGTATCAGTATAAGTTCAAAAATTGTTCAGTGCCCATCAGGAGAAATACAACTGTAAAGAAACACGCTTACTTAAATTTTGGGGAATTTTACTTCCCAAATTTGAAATAGAGGTTGTTCTTATAAGAAGAAATTAAAAAAAAAACATTTGTTGCATTCCAATCCAAATGTATAAATCTGCCCCTTATGATCAATATGTGACAAGAGAAACTCATTTGGTTGCAAAGGCCAAGGTAATGGAATGGTAAAAGGACTTCACGTGCGACCTCACTCTCATAGTATATGGTAGGTGAAGGGCATGATTAATCAGCTCAAGAGTTGTCAAATTTGAGAACGTGAACATGCTGCATTAGTAACAGTTAAGTGTATGATGTGAATAGAGAGTGCTGAATAAAATATGGATCATTTAACCAGACCAGCCTGGAAATCAAATTCAATTTAAGGAGAAACATTTCTCATAACCACACACGAGAAAAAATCAATACCTCCACTCCTAAATATGCCAAAAGAGAAAAGCGGGCTTGTGAACCTCCAGCAACTGCTATTTGCTTATATGCCTCAACAATTCGCACAAATGCCAGTTTTAGTAATTCATCCTTCTCTTCATCTACAAGGTCAACAACAGGTGCTGACATCTTGGGCAAGACCAACTGGAAAGACACTCCCGCAGAAGTTGCAGTTGAAGAAGCCAAGCTGTTAACGTCGGAAACAACTGCCTTTGGACTAAGCTCCTCTGATTTTTCTCCTGATAATTTCGAGGAGGTTAGATCCAAAGTTGAAATGTTCTCTTGATTAGATTCATCGAAACCAGATGATGCAAGTGAGGGAGTAACAACGGTATCTGACATCCCATCACTTTGAACAGATGAATCAAGTCCAGGTATCCCACTCTCTAAATTGCCCATATCATGTATACTAGATGGAATGATTGAGCAAACTTCTTCCGCTCCAGATATTGAAGTTTTGGAACCAGGTAAACTAGTTGGTGTAATGGCATTTTCAGAATCATGATTTGTCCCAGCGCTGTCGACAATAGGAACTGGAACTGCATTGTGGTCTTCTTCCTCTTCAGGTTTCTAGGGATGAGATTAAAAACAAAAATTAAGAAGAGGACAATGCAAAAGAAAAAAGAAATTACATAATTAACAACCTAATATAACATACTCATCATCAATAAAGAAAATAATGAAACACCACGGAAAATTTGGCCCCAGAATTCAAGGTAGCATGTCAGATAAAATTGTACTACCATGTGATCAGATAATGACCTAGAAGAATCAAACAACGATGCAATTGGTGGGAAGGTGCTAGATAACGAAAGAACATCTGCGACAAATGATGATGGATATTTGGCTTGAACATCACTACCAACTATACACATATTCTGCAGAAGCTCTCCACCTCCTGTGTCAGGCTGATGAGGAGGAAGGAAACGCATATTAGCAATGACAAGCTCAGCAAGCAAGTCAGCAGAAATACTAGAGATAAGAATCTGTAAGGACCCAATAGCTTTTTCTCCTTGAGCGACTAAGGCACCAAACATAGTTACAAGTTGCTGTGCTGGTCCGGTATCCACATCTTCTGTTGGCAATGTTCCACTTGATGATGCATTTTGTTTAGACACAACAGTACTCCTCCCTATTTCTTTAGAAGGTTCCTCAGTGTCTGAGACATTAGTTGTTGGTCTGGCACGTTTTCCAGATCCATTTCCGTCTTCTGACAAATCACAGCTGACTGTTTCTCCAGCTCTCTTCCTCCCCAAATTATTATGCATAATATTAGAAGTTCTTAGAACAGCAGCCTTCTCATCCTATAAAAGATTAAAGTTGTAGTCAGATCTGTTCACTAGTATGCCATATCTCAGGCAGCAAACCTTTAATAAGGACTCCATTCATAAATATTTAACTAATAACGGACAAAGAAGTTGGCACTTACCAAATGGTCATCACCCTGCTCCTCCTTTACAGATCCATTAACTGTTGAAACTTGATGAAGGGATGGGTCAGCCCCTCCCCTGACTTTCATCTCTCTCACGGCACCAATTAGAGGATCCCGCCACTACAGTGACCACAATTATCTCCACTATCAATTCAATCTATACAAGGTGAACAATTTCTGATAGTACATTTACCATACTATCCAAGAAAGAGAAGAAATCAAATAAACTGCAGGACTTTGCTTATAATAGTTGTGGAGGTGCAAGCTAGTTTATAGACAACTTGATTAATTTCACAAGACTAATTCCTAAATCTGAATATGGCATAGAACTTGTACAATATTTCCTACTCTGAGTAGCACCTTTGTTTGACTATGAACCCATAACCTCAAAGCTACCAAGACTTATAGCTCAGTCCTATGATCATCAGGTCGCCAACCCAGCAAGGTAAATAATACACACGCAGACATATATCATATTCTTTATTGAGTTGATATAGACTACAAGAGATGTGTACAAATAGAACTTGTAAAACATATAAACATATAACAGACTATTAAAGAGAGGAAAAGATGTGGATAAGGCAGAAAACACGGCAAATTCACCCAACTATATTAGCATGCCAATTTTCTTTTGGATGCAAGGTTCATGAAGTTAAATTTTAGTTTAGGAAATTTACCGGTAAAGCACCGGGATGGGTACACTTCAAGCAGTTGAGAAATGCATTCTTTAAGGCAAAATGTACACCAGGAGCATGCAACCCATTAAAGATAGTGCCTGAGCGATCCAGGCCAAGTAATACAGGCAGAATTCGGCCATAAAATGCAGGCCTCCTATTTGCAATTGTTGAAAGACTACAAAAAAATACAAAAGATGAGTCAGAACTGTATGTTCTTGGAACCGATAATAACAAGTCAATTTTTCTTTCATTAGTTAACTTAGAAACGGCTTAAGGACTTTTTTTTTTAATTAATATGTTTTAGAACTCAGAAGTTTATCTTCAAGTGTTTAGAAAATTAGAAATAAATGAGTAAAATAAAATAGTTAAATGTTAAATCCTATATGCAGGAAAATTAATATAACCTATTAATAAGCACAATAATCTTTGTGTTATTGAGAGATTTCACTTTTGGGAATCTGAGCTGATCTAGCAACAAACCCAAACTTTGACTAGCTTCAGTTGATAAGTCCCGAATCTTGAGTATAGGATGACCTCCACGAAGCCACGATATATTGAAATCGACAGAATTTTCTGCACAATAAGAAATGTTTTCAAAGATCCCCGACAACTCAACTCATTTTAGTTAATTTATTAAAATAAAAAAGGTCAAGCCTCTCGAGCAATGATGGACCAAGCAAAGCCAAAGTACACAGCAACTACCTTCACAAGCAGGAGGCTCTGTGGAGACACTGGGATCAGGTGTGTAAAGTAAAATTACTTCTACAACAAACTTGAGAGCTAGCAAACTCATTCCACCATTTCCCTACACAAAAATGTGTATTTAAAACTCAAGTAAACAGTTGTACTGTTGAACAACCTATAGAACAGATCATGTTCAAGTAAGGTTGTCGCAAAAATGTGTATATAGAAACACGGCAGCAAAATGAATACATCTAATTACATAAGAATTTCCACTTACATGAACGGCTATTGAATATATCTCTTCCTTGAACTTTAACATCCATGTCCACAATGATTGAAGAGAATTGTCAATCTCGCTAGAATATAGGCCCTGTAATATATTACAATTGAACCTAAAACAATCAGTTTAACCTTTAAAGCATGAGAGTGACTTAAAGCTTGAGAAATGAAAATATGCTCAATTGTTTTAAATACACAGACTGTTGGCTAATAAAATGAAATATGATCATTCATAAAAAAAAATGAAATTGAAAAGTCTTATATTTTCACTGGACGCTACAATCTACAAAATAAGTTGCCGCGGCGGAAATAACCGAATGCTTTGTGATGAGAACTGGCATTGCGCAGAAAAGCTATAAATTTAAGCACCTGACAAAACATGCAGATATAGTTACCTTCATCGCAATTTTCACAAGACTGATCCGAAACAAATCAATGGCACAAGTAATGGACTGCCGAACAACTGCCGGAGTATCATCAGTTAAAACTGTTATCAATAAAGGTACAATTTGAGGCAATAAGTCGATGTGCTTGAATCCAATTTCACCAATCATCCTACAGTAACAAAACAATTAAATAAGTAAGAACCGTTCCCAAAGCTATCTCAATCAGTCAGGACCAAATCACTTAATCCCAGTTTCCTAACAGTTCACCTACCAAAATTGATGTATAAGACCATTAACATCAAAATATAAATCTTAATACCATTGAGAGATAACCAATCAGATAATACCCCACAAATACTTAAATGAATATCAGTGCTATCTGGCAGAATTTAATATGAACCACCTCCACTCATTGACAAACCCCATGATATCAACGAAAATAAGTTTCACACTTGATGGGCATCTCCCGACCATTTCTAAATTATAACGAGCAACTACAACCAAGATTGGTAGAGTTCAAAAGTTCATGTGCGTGAAACACCTAAGTATCAGTACACCACCCAGCACCTGGTAGAGTAATAAATTAATTATCCAACATAGCGAGCGGGGAAATGTTTTTCGTGTAGAGAAACATAAGCAAGCAACCGAAACGAAACGCCCGCGAACGATCACCATAATATAATTTAGAATACACAACTTTGGAAATGCAAGAAATTCATGCATTTCGAATTTGAAAAAAAAAACCATTCTAGTACCAAAATTACAGCAAAAAAAAAAAAAAACAGAAAAACGAGGCTGGAAAAACTCGCATCTCCGTCACTTCATGAATTGAATGCAAAAATGGATATAAATGCTTGTGAACTTAACCTAGAGAAAGAAGGGAAGCGTACTCTGTGACAAACTTGCGGATGGGGCTGAAGCGGTCGGACTGTAGCTCAAGGATGCGAGGGAGGAGTTCAGAGAGTAAAACAGGGTCTTCCGGAAGCAAAACATTCTTTAATTGACGCAAACGGGCAAGTTTAGAAGGAATATCGGAAGCAATTTTGGTTGAGTTGATTAGACCATATAGCCTCTCCCTTGAATTAACAGCCATCACCATTCCGACCATAGCTTTGGAAGGAATGAAGAAGATGAAGAACTTCGAATTTCAGGAGTTGCTACAGGGAATTAGCTCGCTGCTCGTCGAGAGCGAGAGAGAAGGCGAAAGCCTTGATTTCTTTCTTTTTAGTTTTCGCCTTCGTTTCTGCGGCCCATTTTATATTTTTACGTATAATTGTTTTTGGGTTATTTTGAATCAAAATATTGATTTTTTTTAAATAATGTAATTTTAAAAATTAATGTCAAAATAGGTTGTTCGAAAAATATGGTAAAAAATAGAATAACGAAGTCGTGTACCAGGTACATGACTTTGCGAAATCGTGGATCGAATCTACGACTTCAGACCGGAGTCGTGTACCCGATCCACGACAACTGACTAGAGTCGTATACCGGGTCCATTACTTGTGATTGAAATCGTGTACCGGGTACATGACTTCCGTACCTGACGTACCAAATGGTAGTCAACACTAACATTGACTGCCAATTTTGTCGTCTAGCGCAGAAGTAGTGTACACGACTTCCTTCACGTGTTCTATTGTGCCATTTGTCCTTCATGCATGGAAGTCTTAGCCTTCCCCCTCTTTAAAAACTAGTTTTCTTCTATTCTGCCTCATTCTTTCGAAAATTTTCCCTTCCCTTCTACTCTCATCTCTCTTTGGTCGACCCTCCAATCTCCTTTCCTTGCTCCTCCAATCTCCTTTCCTTGCTACGCTCATCTCTTTAAAAACCCTAGTTTTCTTCTATTTTGCCTCATTCTTTCGAAAAATTTCCCTTCCTTTCTACTCTCATCTCTCTTTGGTTGACCCTCCAATCTCCTTTCCTTGCTCCTCTTCTCTTCTCTACTTCATCTTAAACTCCATTTTTTCCACCACACTCTTCCACTCTATTTTCATTCTATTAAACTCCATTTTATCCACCTCGTATTCTTCCACTATATTTTCATTCTCTTCAACTCCACCTTCATTTATCTTCATTGTTTAGTTAGGTATATTTATTTAAGTTTATTTAATTTTTATTATGGGATACCTCCTACACCGTGGTGTTGAGTTGTCGGAGGAGAGAGGCAGCATCTCAAAGCACCATCCCCTTCGACCAGCCTATTGTACCATACTTAGAGGCTACTAGATTCCTAGGGTTTCCCAGATTGGGTTCATGCAATTAGATTGGCATTTGATCACTGCACAGGTTGAGCGTTGGAGACTAGAGACCCACACATTTCACATGCCTTGTGGGGAGTGCACGATCACGTTACAGGATGTTATAGTGAAGTTGAGGTTGTTAATGGATGGGGAGCCTCTAACAGGATCGTTAAGCTTAACTGGAAGGTTATCTACGAGGATTTCTTAGAAGTTGTACCACCTGACATGAAAGGTCAGCGGTTGAGTCTTCCATGGTTGGCAGAACAATTTTAAGAATTGCCACCAAATGCTGACGTTGTGAGCGTTCAGAGATACGCTTGTGCATACATCATGTAGTTGATTGGTTTTCTTTTTGTCGATAAGTTAAACATTCTGGTCCATTGTATATTTCTCCAATTCATATTGGATTTCGACCAGGCTGGTACGTATACGTAGGGTGCTGTGACCCTCACATGGTTGTATAGGGAACTCTGTCGAGCGAGTCATCCACAGTCTTTAGAGATCGCTTGCCCATTAATGCTGCTACACGTATGGGCATACGACATATTCTCCATTGTAGCGCCACAGGGAACGCTGCAGCATTCAGATGGTCGACCTTTGAGTTTCAGGTACTATTTTATATACATGTTGTTTTTTAATAAAATCTGCACTATTTATAATTTATTAATGGTTTATTTCACAAATAGATGAAGCGGTGCTTTACCTGCATCTGAATAGTCAGCAAATATGTTGTTGACATATTGATGGACATTTGATCGATTGAGGCAATTTCAGATACTAAAATATTATACAAATGTTTTATAGTTCTATTTTTTGTTGCCGACTGACATTTGTTTTTTTAATAGATTAATTGGACATTGTACACGCCCGACATTATGGCATCGCTTCCTCTTAGATGTCGTAGTGGTCAAGCGGTGTGGACTTATGCAGGTCCATTGATTTATTTTCTTCTGGTCAAGAAGCATCAACCAGATCGCGTGTTGCAACAGTTTAATATGTTGCAAATGCCACAATCGATTAGTTTCATAGATCCGAGCCTACATCAAATAGATTTGAGAGGTAAGCATGATCAAGATTGACATCAGATTCATGCGGAACATATCGGGATGTAGAATTCGTGATATAATTTTTGGGTTGAAGCACCACCATAGGCCAACTGACAGTATCAGAGAACTATTTTCTCTGGTACAAGTCGATTACCAGACGCTTCATCACATAGGAGGGCGCTTTATATCATTGCATGGTAAGGATTTAATAGGCTTTATTTTATACATTTAATAATAATAAAACATTAATTTAGTTTGTATTACTTGCAATCTTTCAGTATGATTTTGTTGACGAAATACAAACTTCTCTGTGGAACACGATATAGAAGCTTTGGGAAACATATGTGACAAAACCACGGGAGTCGTAGAACAAATTATTCAGCAGATCCGACGACTAAATGTTGCCGACACAGATTGTAGGTGCATGCGACATAGAAGACAACGACAAGGCGATGATGTCGTAGAGGGTGATAAAGATAATTGAAAGTTTGTAAATTAATTTCGAATTTTTGTTAATTTCAATTTAAAATGTATAAGACATTGTTGATTAATTACTTAAATATCTAACTTTTTTAAAAGTATTGTAGTTTTTTACTAAGAAATTAGATCCTAATAATTATGATATGAGTTTCAAAAGAAAAAAACATACATTTATTTGAAATTAAAACTCTTGATAACTTACACTTTTAGTACACAAACAATTTCTCTCAAACCAAAAATCCAAAATCACCCTATTTTTTACCGTAGTTTGCCCAAAGACCCTGTATTTGCCATTTCTTCTCAACCTATTCTATTTTTGTCAATAGTTTGGAAAATAACTATATTTCTAAAAATTACCCCAAAATATTAATTACATTTAAACCAAATTACCACTAAATACTTTATTAGATGTTCCACTTTGTTTTTTTTAAATTCCAAATACCTTTTAGCTTTCCAAATCTTCGTAAAATGATTTTCATTAATGTTTTTATCGTTACAAAACCATCTACTAACTAATATTAATTAGACAATTTATACCAATAATAAATAAATAAATTTTTGCATCTAAGGTCTCTTCTCATTCTACAAATTTAATTTGCTATATAAAGTTCATTATGCTAGTTGAAAAAAATCATTCTCTCAAGCTTGCGATGACGTACAACGATATAGAAATATGAGAATGTTTGAGGTCACGCCATTATTGGAGCATCAAGTCACGTAGAAACCAATCCATTGAGACAAAAACCAAAATAGAGGAATGGG
Organism: Cucumis melo; assembly: GCF_025177605.1. Taxonomy (NCBI): domain Eukaryota; kingdom Viridiplantae; phylum Streptophyta; class Magnoliopsida; order Cucurbitales; family Cucurbitaceae; genus Cucumis; species Cucumis melo. Next base: position 28,003,236 of record NC_066864.1, read on the forward strand.
GCACCAAAAGTCACAAGCTAGCAAAGTTAATAGAGATTTTCGTATTAGAGTATTGTTGATTAAGGTAAGTATACACAACAATCATTAGAGTAATATCAAGAATAGCTTATTTAAATTTCCTTATTCGACAAATAGTGAACACAAGATTTTTGTCATGGCGATGCTAATTAATTTCTACTCATGATAATTGCATTTTGACTACATCTAGCAGTTTGATTTGGAAATTGTCTTTGCACTTGTTTTATCACATGAAGATGAAGAGGTGATTCTAGAATTCATTTTTATTGTATTTAATAATCATGGGTTGTCTTTATAAAAAAATAGATAATTAATAACTTATGGTTATTAGTATAAAAAAGATTATTAGCAATATGTAAAAGAAAAAAAAAAGAACAACACAAACACAACACATACTTCTACAAACTTTCTTTTCCATTTAAAAATTTATTTTGCTAATAATTTACTTTACTTTGTATTTGTACTATGTAGAAAATATTATATTATACTATGTAGAAGATATTTTATGAAAAATATACTTTAATAAGAACATAATGAAAAATATAATATATATTTGAAAATATCATTAAAAATGTTTGATTTATTGTGTATATTACAATACCTAATATGTCTATTAAACAAATAATTTATTAACACAATTTCTATGATATTTTTATAACTCTAAACAAGTTTATAAAAATAAAAGTAGGTTATAAATATAAAATGAATTTATAATTTTTTTAAAAAGTATATTTTAAATTTTTAATAAATTCTTGACATTCGACGTGCATAGCATGTGTTGTCACTAGTCTCTATATATATGTACTATCAAAATGGGACTATTGGATACAGGTACTTTTAATTACATTAAAAAACTATCAAAAATAACGTTGAACTTAAGCGTATTTTATATTTTCTATGGGTCTGTTTTATGTCTTCTAAGGGTCTAACATAGAATCTAAATTCATAAATTTAAAAATAATGGACCAATGAAAGGAAAGTTGTATTTTATATTTTCAGATATGTGTTTACTATCATGTTCAAAAATTTGATTCTAGTTTTTAAAAAAATGTTTAGATGTGTTTCATACCATATATTTATAAATCATAAAACTAGACCTCCATATCAACTAAAAGATTTAGTTGACAATAATTTATTATTAATTTATTTATAAATATAATTTGTGTTTACAAAATTGGTTAAATTGCAATTCTAGTTTCTATTGTTTGGAGAAAGTTAAACTTTAGCCTATAGTTTGATAAAACCTCATATACAATTTGTATGATTTGAAAACCTCCCCTAAATAGTTGTTGGGTTTTATGTTCTAAAACTCGTAGATAGTAACTATAATATGTTGACCGTTATTAATAAAGTGTTATTATTATAATTTCAACAAATCGTTAATGATTATACTATTAGGTTTGCTTAATAACCTAAATCCAATAAACTAGCATCCTAAACTGTTTGATGAGTCTTGAAGAGTATGTAGAGACATACAAGGATCAATGTCCGAGATACAACTCAAATGATCTATAGTATAGGGATAAGGTTGGGTATCTTATCCCCTTATCATGATAACACTACTATGGATACTGCTCACTTTGTATTTGATACAAACGCAATGATCAAACACATTCGTATAGGTGACATGCAATAAGTTTGGCATAAAATCGAATCACGAAATAGTAACCACTAGATGTAACTCTGTTAACTAGTTAGGTTTATAGTTCATTAGGATGACCTAGGTAACTTAGTCTTAATCTTGAGTGTATTATGAGCTCCTGCTCACCAGAGATTGTCCTTTGGTTTGTACAGGTGAGAGTGGTCAGTTTGCCAACTCAAATGCTTATCATTTTGGGGACAAGATCGATTGGAGAGTTGGGAACATACACAAGACGAAATTCACTCCTTCCCAACTTTAGGATAAGTAGATGAGTGTTTTCTTAAATGGTGTATCTAAGACATGAACACTAGGACTAATTTATTGTTATTGATCTATATTTAGGGATACGTAAATATATCTATAGTGAGAGAAGTTTAGTTGTGAGTCTTTAGTGGAGTGTATACACAGTTAACGAATATTGATTAATGTGGTTAATGAGTTTAGTCAATTAATCTTATATCGTTGTAGCATATGATCTATAGGTCCATTAGGTCCCCTTCCTAACTTGTAAAGGGTAATGAGGTTTATATAATTTGGTTGTAATTTGAGATGTTTAAATTTACTTCGGGAATTAATATAATGTATAGTGATACATTATAATATAAAAGTTTATATTTTAATTAAACTTTTTTATATAAATTTATTTTTCGATATGATTCAAAATTAGTTTATGAAATAATAAAATATTCGAATGAGTTCAAATATTAATTTAAGGGGTCTTTTAAAAAATATAACAAAGCGACAAAGTATTTACACTGTATAGAACAATTTCGAAAACGAAAAAAAGCTCAGAGGCCCACTGTGTAAAATACCAAAAATGGTCTGTCAACCATGCCGTCAACAACGCACGCGTAATGTCTTTGCGATCATTTAGATTTGGTTATTATTTGGTACGCGATCGTTTAGATATACCTACAATTTATCTTTTCAATTTTATCGTTTAATTTTGTTACACGTTCATTTAATTTGGTTACGTTTAAATTTGGTTATACGATCGTTTAGATTTGGGAACGATTTTTTTTCAAAATTTGGTACACGATTTTTTTAATTCTTTTGGTACACGATCGTTTAGATTTCTCTAAACGATAATTTATTTATTTTACACGATCGTTTACATTTGGCTACTCCAATCTAAATGATCTTTTTCAAGATTCTTTATACACGATCTTTTATTTTTTTTACACGATCGTTTACATTTGGCTACTTCAATTTAAATGATTTTTTTTCAAGATTCTTTATACACGATCTTTTTTTTTTTACATAATCGTTTACTTTTTTTACACGATCGTTTACATTTGGCTACTCCAATCTAAATGATTTTTTTTTCAAAATTTTTTATACATAATCTTTTAGATTTTGCTATTTTTTGTATACGATCGTTTAGATTTGGTTACCTAAATTTAAACGACGTAAAAAAAGAGAAAAAGAAGAAAGACGATGGAAAGAAATCACAGCAAAAAAAGAAAAAAGAAAAAAAAGAAGAAATATGATGGAAAGATTAAACGACGTAAAAAAAGAAGAAAGAAGAAGGAAAGAAATCGCAGCAGAAAAAAAGAAGAGGAAAATAAGAAATACAATGGAAAGAAATCGCAGCAGAAAAAAAGAAGGAAAAGAAGAAAGATGATGAAAGAAATCGCAGGAGGAAGACAATGAGAAATCGCGAGAAAGAGAAGAAAGATGGAAGGGTAAACCTAGAATATTTAAAAATGGCTAACTTTATGGGCTTTGTTACACGGGTCGTAAATAATTTGATATTTTGTTTCATTTATGAAAGTTTCTCTTATTTTAATGTGAATTAGATTCATACTAAAACTATAAGTTAAAATTTAATATGCATATGATACATATTAAAGCTTAGGTTACGAGAGAAATTTATATTTGAATATGATTCAAATTTGGACTAAATTAAATATAAGATATTTAATTTAGCAATTAATTAATTGGAGAATTAATTAATAGTTTAATGTACTTTTATTTAATTAAATTTGATTTAATTAAATTAATTAAATTTAAAATATAGGTTATGTGAGAGATATTTATTGGAATATGATTTAAATAAAATATTAATTAAATATGATTTAATTAATTAATTTAAGGGGTCTTTTTAAAAATATAACAAAGTACAAAATATTTACACTATATAGAACAATTTCAAAAATCGAAAAAGCCATAAGCTCACAATGAAAAATACAATCAATGTCTCGTCAATCACGCAATCAACAACGCGTGTAATATATTTGGTACACAATCATTTAGATTTGACTATTGTTTGTTACATGATCATTTATATTTGGATAGCTGAATTTAAATGATTTTTTTTCAAGATTTTTTGTACACGGTCGTTTAATTTAGTTACATGATCGTTTAGATTTTGTACACAATCATTTAGATTTGGGCCGCCAAATCTAGATGATTTTTTTTCAAGATTCTTTGGTACACGATCGATTAAATTTGGCTACATAATCATTTAGATTTGACTAAATAATTTTTTTCAATATTGTTTTGTACATTTAGATTTGGCTACCCAAATCTAAACGACACTTTTTTTTACTATCTTTTATTTTTAGTCACAATCTTAAACAACCAACTAACAATTTGAAATTTTTTTTTTTGAATAAATGATTATTGTTTGTGTTTCTTTATGAACTCATGAATGGATGCATCACTTCATGAAAAGCAATAACTATTTGTGTTTCTTCATGAATGGATGCATCATGAGTGGATGCACCTCTTCATGAAAAATGTTATAGAAAAAGGACACAACTTTTCGAATTGTCACGAATAAGTCTATAAATACGGTCCTTTTCTATTTGGTTGAAGAAGAGGAAAAATTTTCATAATCATTTGTCTTCTTCCAAAAACTATTTTCTCTCCATTATCCACAATTTTCACGTTTCGTAGATCCACAAAGTTTTGTTCGCTGATCTTATCGACCAATGCTACTCTTAGAAGAAAGGTGATCTGTTCTATCCTGGGAGACAATTACTTTAAATACTTAAGCACTAGGGTGAGTAAATTTGTCTTAAGGAGACAACGTGAATTCGTTGAGCTCATATTTATATACATATATGTTTTCCTATTTTGTTATGTTTGATAATTTTCATAACAAAAATAAGAAATATATCTTTTATATTTGATACACGATCTTTTTAGAAGAAGAAGAGAAGAAAGACGATAAAAAGAAAGGGCAAACCTATAATATTTTTAAAAAATAGCCAGACTTTTTCATTTGATTACACGCACCATAAATATTTTGTCGATTTGTTATATTTATGAAAATTTTCCTTAATTTAAATTAAACTAATTAATTATTTTAATGTTAATATTAGGAATATTTTCAAAAATATAAAAAAGCGGCAAAATATTTACACTCTATAAAACAATTCCAAAAATGGAAAAAGCCAAGAGGCCCACCGTGTAAAATACCAAAAATGCCCCGTCAACCACGCTGTTAATAACGCACACGTAATATATTTGCGATTTATACGTGATCGTTTAGATATGGTTCAATATATACGCGATCGTTTAGATATGACTCTAATTTATACGCGATCATTTAGATATGGCTACAAGACGATCGTTTAAATATGGTTCAATATATACGCGATCATTTAGATATGACTACAATTTATATGCGATCGTTTAGATATGACTACAATTTATCTTTTCAATTTCATCGTTTAATTTTGTTACACGATCGTTTAGATTTGGGATTTGGGGACCCAAATTTAAATGATTTTTTGTTAAAAAAATTTGGTACACGATTTTTTTAATTCTTTTGGTACACGATCATTTACTTTTTTTACATGATCATTTACATTTGTCTACTCCAATCCAAATGATTTTTTTTCAAGATTTTTTATATACGATCTTTTATTTTTTTTACACGATCATTTACTTTTTTAAACGATCTTTTACATTTTGCTACTTCAATCTAAATGATTTTTTTTTCAAGATTCTTTATACACAATCTTTTATTTTTTTTACACGATCGTTTACATTTGGCTACTCAAATTTAAATGATTTTTTTTCAAGATTCTTTATACACGATCTTTTAGATCTTGCTATTTTGTTGTACACAGTCTTATACACAGTCGTTTAGATTTGGTTACAAATGTAAACGTGTAAAAAGAAAAGAAAAGAAGATATACGATGGAAAGAAATCGCAGCAAAGTAGAAAGACGATGGAAATAAATCGAAGCGAAAAAACGAAGAGGAAAAGAAGAAAAATGATGGAAAGATTAAACGACATAAATAAAGAATTGAAAAATAAGAAAGATGATGGAAAGAAATCTTAGAAAAGAAAAAGAGAAAAGAAGAAAGACGAAATCGTAGGGAAAGACAGGGAAGACGAAATAACAGGAGGAAGGCGAATCGCGAGAAAGAATAGAAAGATGGAAGGACAAACCTGGAATATTTAAAAAATGGCTATCCTTATGGGCTTTGTTACACGAACCGTAAATAGTTTACAGTTTTGTTATATTTATGTAAGTTTCCCTTAATATTAATTTAAATTAAATTAATAGGGAACGTGAGTTGTTCTCCCCTATCCCAAAATCTCTATAACTCCCACTTTTCACTTGAAGAAAAGGGAGGTAAGGGTACGAAATTCAAAGAAGCACTCTGAGCATACTCTGCAATTCTCTCAAAAGAAAAAGAAAATAACATCACTGTAAAAAAAAATTTCACTCGAATTTTGGTTTCCACATACCAAAATCTCAAGCTTAGAGAATAGAAGGTCTTCAAGTGATGGTAACCTAATTTGGTGTTTTAGCAGATAAAAAGTCGACAACGTACGTAAGTGTTCTTTTTTGTAAAAACATGCCCGTTTAGCCTTTAGGCTATAGAAAATTAGTTTATGTATTAATTTTTCAATGTATTGGTATTTTTAATTCCCATTTAAATTGAGTTAAAGTTTATGTTGAAATTGACTTCTGATGCTAGGGCTTTTATCTCTTTAATAGTCACTACAAGTGAAACTATTTTATATGATTTTATCAAACAAAAAATGACTAAATTATAGTTATGAACCATAGGGACTAAATTCTATCATTTTAAAACCATATGGACCAAATTTATAGTTTAACTTAAAAAAATTTATATAATTATTAGTTTAATATTATATAATTTACAATACATTACATATTACATGTTATATTTAAAAAAATAAATTTATTTTATAACATGATATATTGTATTTCTAAATATTTTTATATGTATTGAATATAATTATGCTTTTCAAAATGTAAAATTCAAAGTCTAGATACAATAAAATAAAATAAAAAGTTTTCAGAATTTGCATAGTTTGGATTGTAAAATCCAAAATCAGTTTTCAAAAACTGAATTCGAATTGTCTACCAAACGCATAGCTGCCGAACTCAATGAATCTGAAAACATAAAACATAATCTAGATTCTCTACCAAACATGCCCTTAATTTTTTTGCAACATAAAATATAATGCATGTTAACCTAATAGACTCACCCTACATAATCCTGAATCATCCAACTAATATCTTATTGTTATATTTTGGATTCCAATTGGCATTAGAAGCAAGAATTTGATTGAAAGAGGGCTAGAGAAGAACTGACACTGGTAGAACCACTACGTGGGCGTAAAGACCTATGGGTGTGCCCTCTACTTTCGCCTAAACTAATGCCCTCTTTTAGTCAGATTCCTGCCTCTAGAACGGCAACAGAAACTGCTCATGGCTCTCTAAGCTAAGCGCGGCTTGCTTCCGACCAATGATTGATGCCTGAGTTTCTCCTTTGCAATCCTAGGCTTTCCTTCCTTCAAGTTTGAGACCGCTTCAGAGGAGTCTTATTCCACTAAAAGACTCAAGAGGGGTCAAATTCTTTGAGCCTCGTGTACTAGGATCAGGATAAGGCCCTTTCTTGCTTGTACCACTCCATGGCTATTTCATCCATTTCTTTTAGTTTAGAACTGATTCACCGCACCACTTTTGGGAACTACCTGGATCTTCCCTTCCTTCTGAACTGACCTCTATTGGATCAGCTAGTGCCCATTCTTAACCCTACGTGCCGAGCTACTTTATAGAGCTCCCTTTTCCGGCCAGTCTCTACAACTCTCTCTACTTTCTTAAGAAACTCAGTCAACTTGTAGGTGGGTTTCAAAAATCCGCTTTGGAGCTCATCTTTGGGAACCAACTGAGACTTCCTTTTCCAACCGCAGAGTGGGACTGATGAATTCTTCTTTCTCTCGTTAATCTCACTTCTTATTTGACCCTGATTTCTTAAGTAGAAGTAGTCCGAAGGAATGATTTATGGAACTGAAGCTTGTCGAATACACCTTTCTTCTTTGAGTTCGAAAATTCTCATTCTTTTCATTGAGTGAATTAAACATAAATGAAAGAACGAAAGAAGAAGAAAGTGAATACGAATTTCTCAAATTTTTTGATCTTGACTTTTCCTTACACTTCTCAAATTCTTTGAACCTTGAACAAAGGAACTCATATTCATTCAGCCATTGTTTTTGCTTCGGAGTATTCAGACTGGAGGACCCATGTAGAGGCGAGGCTGAAAGGTGCGAAGTGATGGAAAAAACAACAAAGAGAGCATGCATAGCGGAAGACTAGGATCATGCTTTACTCTATATGCATCTAAACGATTTAGAAATTAACATGCTGTAACTAAATGACAGACCTAAACGAAGAATAGAGAAGGTAAACGATGAGCTTAATTTTGTAGTTCTTAACTTCTTCTTCGTTCTAAAACTTCTTCTTGCCTGAAGATCACAAGCAAAGGACAACCACTATGTTGACCTACTAATCTTAGAACTAAGAACCGAGTTGTGGGACTCGTTATTATGAAGGAAAACTTAGAGAGATGTATGGAGGAAGGTGTATCGTTTAGAGATTTTTCATGAAATTTTCGTCATCTCTTTCTCATTCTGTAAATGGAAGTTTATAAAGAAAATTACATGTAAAATGCATGCAATTTACTTCATGAAATCTCAACACCTAATTAATCCATTAACTATTAATGGAATTAGTGGCTTATAATTACATTACAAGCTGCCACATTTTCCACTAACATTTAGTAATAAATATATTAGTCAAAGGACAATTTGGTCATTTGACCAATTAAGTTAAAGTCAAACTTTGACTTTTCTTAGTCAAAAGTCAACTTTTTGACTTTTTGCTATTTATCCGTCTTGACTAGTTCCAACCTCCCGAGTATGAATCCGCATTTATTTTTCTAAAATTCAAATCATATTTAAACATAAAGCTTAAAGTTTATATTTACCGACCTATATCATATATACTTGTCGATTTCTCTCTCTTTACCTAATTCGAACAATTCGAGTTATTCCAACATATTGTTCTAAGTTGAATCCATATGAGCTAGTAGGTAAACCTAATGGACTTATAGATCATGGGCTCCAACGATTCAAGATTAACTAGCTAAACTCTTTTAGACCATGCTTAATCAACATTCGTTAACTAATGAGTCATTCCACTAAAGACTCGTAGTTGCACTCCCCTCACTATAGATATATTTCTGTCCACCTGATATAACCATAATGAGTAAGTTGATCCTTCATAGGTTGTTCGTAATCTTGGTTGGGTCAAAATATCGTTTTACCCCCCGAGATTACATCTTGCTTCTTAAGACCCACTAATCCATTATTGAACAATTGGTTTAAGGTCCAACCTATAAACCTGAATCCTTCTCGAGCCAAAGAGAAGGTGGGGCCCATTGTTCAAGACTTGGATTCAGTCCTTAAGGGAACAACCTATCTACTATCCCAGAAGTGGGTAGGAGTGAATTCCGTATTGCACCCTATGTCCTTAGCTATCCATTCAGTCTTATTCCTGAAATGGGAGGCTTATTATGCCAGCAATGATGAGCTGCCCTCACCTATGCAGATCTAAGGATATTACCGAATGAACAAAAGTTCATAGTTAACTTAGGATTAAGATCAAGTTACCTAGGTCATTATAATTGAAATAGTCAGTTTATATAGTTTACGGCGTTATAACTAAAAGTGACTATTTTTTTGTTCTAGTCTTATGCAAACCATTTACATAGGATGCCCTCACTCCCATGTCTTCACATGAACGATTTAGGATTACATCGTTTGTACTAACTACGGAGCGGGCGCATCCATAGTATTTTTTCAAAATAAGGCGCTCAACCTTATTTATACACTATAGACTATTTGGGCTATTAACTTGAACTTAATCCATGTTTATGTCTCTACAAAAAGTTCAAGTGTATTGACAAACTTAGTAAAATAGCCTCAGGACCTTAATTTATTGGTTTTAAGATTATAGCATTCAATAACAAATTTATTGAATCAAATAACAAAGTACGAGTTTTAGGACATAAATTCCAACACGAAGCTGCTCAACTAAGAAGGAGAGGATTAATGTAATATGAGAGAAGAAAAGAAGAGAAAATGAGTCAAGACTCCTAACTACGGGAGTACAAGTCAGAACCCTTAATAGGGCGAAAGAGGCGAAATGTAAGAGAAAGAAGAACTTTCAAAACTGATAAGAGAGAAAGATCAGATTAGAATCGCTTGATCAAGGCCTGTCATATTATTCTTTCTTCTTATTGAACTCGTCACCGCAGAGCTTGAAACTGATTTCATATTCGAGAAAGCCCTGAAATCTTTTCTTTGTTCATTGATTTCTTTGTCTCTTCTTTAATAGACTAGTTCATGGAAAGTCTTTCAACCTTTCTCCGTTGATACTCTATCAGACCTTTACCGGCTTCGTAGGCACCTGTTTATTGGCCACTCGAGGCCTTACACTTTGGTCGCTGTTTTTTCTCAAGGAGAAGAAGAAGAAAGATAGAAATTTCTCGATAGATTTCTTTTTTCACTGACGATATTTTGAAATGAAATAGAGAATGAAAGTGAGTACTTTCTTCCTCTTTCTCTCTATCGGTCGTTCGATTGAATCAAACTCTAGAATCCTAGATTTGCATCCATTAGCAAAGTGAATACCTTGAAGCCTCCATGGTCGAGAGTCTTCCTTTCTTTCATCTTCGAAGGTATCGAGCACTAGAATGAGAATGATTTTTCTGAAAGAAGAAGAACGAATGAGGAAGAGAGCTCGGAGACTGCTGCTAAAGATCTAAAAGAGAGTGAAACTGATTCCCTCTGGAAGGAAGTGGGAAATTACGTGTGAGTGCAATTTTTTCCTGACTTTGAGCCTTAGTGCATGAGGACGAGTCAATACAAACGCCGTAGGCTTTCTTCTTTCAGTCAAGACCTCTAGACTTGTTTTTATCCATATTCATGAACCAAAGGTGAAACTGAAAGTGCGAAGCAACTCAACTAAGAAGGAGAGGCGCAAAGAATTTGTGGTGAAGAAAAGAAGAGAAAATGAGTTAAGACTCTTAACTACGGGAGTGCAAATGTTCATTCCTTCATTTTGATCTCTTGTTGCAGAACTTGTTAATGGAACTGATTCTTATATGAAAGATGGAACTCAAACTTCTCAACTCTTTCTCTAGTAAGAGGAATTGCATTTTGATGTCGACTATCCACTAAAAGTAGAATCTTTGAGAATGAATTCTCCCACATAGCGGTTCAAACTACATAAGAAGAAAGCCACTAGGTAGGATACTGAAACTCAATCTACTTCGTATGCGTTTCGCTTTTTTCTAGCCCCTATAATCGAGTGGTCAAGCTTCTGCCTTTCCAGCTCTCTGGTTCCCATAGGCGGCAAATCTGGGGTGTAGCCTTTCTTCCTTAGCCTTTTCATGAATGAATGAATTACAAAACATTATCTATAAGGGGGCTTTGGCAATTCAAAGACTGAATCATCGATCGAAGCACTTATGCTTCAACCACTTAGGCAAGAGCCAGAGAAAGCGCTCCTGCAGCCTTTTCGTCGTCTGCAACTCTTTTTCGTTCTTCTTGAAATAGGTAGCTCTCACATTCCATAAATTCTTTACGACTCCGCCTCGCCTTTTAGTCATGCATCGTTCTTCTTGTTTGTGATGGATTTGTGAAACTCCTTCTGCGGAATAAGTAGTCTTGGTGCTTGGGGCGTGACACTAGTCCTTATGCCTTTGGGTTGAGTGCCTTTGATTGAATCTTGGACTTGTTTCCAAAGAGAAAGCCTAAGGGGAAAGCATGCAATGAATGAAGCCCATGGCGAAATGGACATCATCAAAACCCTGGATTTGGCTTGTATTTTCAAGTTCTATCTTTCAAAGTATGACCTTACTCCTAAAATCAAAAGGGAAGAAATAGCCGTCTAAACTCTGAACCTACTTCAAAAGAAGAAAAGTAAGCGAAGATAAAGGCTCAAAGAATTTGAGAAGAATATTAAGACTAAAAAAATGGAAGAAAGCTTATCAAATCCAAAAAAGGTTGAAGTACCTCTAAACCTACTATTATTTGGAACGTCTGAACCTAAAAAAAGTCGGTAAGGAAGAAAGTCGTCCTATTCTTTATGGTCCTTTTCCAACCCTACTTCAAGTCAAATTGATAATAAGTTAAAAAGGAACCTAAATACAAACCGTAAAATTTATCATTGTAAATTTTTTTAACTGAATGGTCAATTTGCAGTAAACCCAGTTTTGAAACCAAGAAAAGTCTCTTGTTTATATGTTTGTTAGATGTTACCTGAGAAAGAATAATAGGTCCTCCTTGGCCATGATATAACTTCTCCCCCTTCATCATACTGACAATCTTCATAGTGAATTTTTGCATAGCGGCCTTCATTAAAGACCATTAAATCCATTGAGTAAACAGTACACAACTCATAAAATTATTTGTTTTGACGTAGAGATAGAGAAGTAGAATAACTGAGAAATACCAATGGACATTCTAGAACTTTTCCTTACCTTAAAAGGTCCATTGTCAGTCCTAAAGGCAATCCCAGGATCAAACCAATCCATCTCTCTATAACATCCAAAAAGTTTGTAACAACCAGCAAGATAATTGCAATATTTTTGAATCATTGCAAAGTTTGTAACAAATGATTCTAAGTATTTTTTAATCATTGAATCTTCAACATACACAAACAACCATTTCATAGGAGGCAAGGAAAAGATAACTCATGCTTTGGATGGTGTGGCATCTAATCATTATGGTATTAGTAAAGAAAACATACGAGTGTCTCGGCAACTTGAGGAAATAAAAGCTAAAACGATGATCAATTCTTGTATTATTGCAATGTTAATCAATTAAAGCAAACATTGAGAATGCAATGATTTGACACACGCAACCTTCAAACTTGTGGGATCGTTTTGGTTCAGTTGTTGGTTCCACTGTCCCTTAGTCTCAAAATGGTGTTTCCAATCCAAAAATGATGAGGCTTATTTCATTCAAGATATTTTGTATAAACTAGAATGCTTCTATGTCTTTTAGATATTTTGTATAAACTAGAATGCTTCCATGTCTTCAAATTAATTATGCCATTTTGTCATACCGTCAAAAGTATTGCAGTATCAGCTCCATGAGAATCCTTATATGTAATATAAACCACTTGAGTGTTCTCACTTTCTCTACACTAAAAATAATAACAATAAAATAAAATGAACACTTGCAATATACTAAAATTTAAGTTAAACTCTCAGAGTCTATCACAAGTAGACCATATTTTCAATAGGAGATATTATCACTAACCTTTGCATTTCAACATAAAGGATTTCACTAGAGAATGAAAAGAATTCTTTGATATCTATGCCATAAGTAAGTTTTGAGATATTGCTGACTTTGACGGTTCTCATCAAAAAAGTAAAAGAAAAATTATTTAAAGAAATGCAAAAGTGTTTATCTTCTTATGAATTAAGAATATCTTTAAATGATTAAACATTTTGTTTTCAATCCAGTGGCATTTTCACATAATATCAAAAGTATAAGGTTATAAATTCTAACTTTCTCAATATTATTTCTTCTTCAAATTAAACACTAAACTTCAATACGAAAGAAACCTAAAGAATAAATATAAAAAGACTAAGTATGTGATTTCATATATCCAATCAACAGAAGACTCAAGGTTGATAGGTTCAATCATTTGCTTAAAGAAAATGTCAGATCTACAAGTCAAGCCCAACATATATCTTAGTAAAGACACTACAATTAGACAGTTAACATTCAAAAATTCGATCAAGGTAATAGTTGAAGTTCATCATAGATATGAACACGTGTTTTCAGTTTAGTAGCATTGATTTAACAGTTAATAATTTAAACTTCATTGAGTTTTCATCATCAAAGTGAAAAGAAACTAAGCTGAGATTCAGGTAACTGAATTCATAAACAGAAGGAAAGAAGGAAGAGATTGTTTTGTTAATAAATTGGAATTGAAAAAAAAATGTAAGTGAAATTTCTGTGGACAAAATAATGAGAAAGAGAAAATATTATAGAAACAGAGATGTTCGAAAATGAAAAACCCTAATTTGAACACATTACTGCAAAAAAGCTTGTGAGAAATAGAACTTACTCTAAAGCTTTTTGTCCATATATTTGCAAAAAGGAAGGGGCGAAATGAGAACCAAATGAAAATAGTTGAAATAATCGAACAAAAAATATAATGAATAAGGAATACACTTACTTTTTGAGATCTAGAGGTTGTCCTGACCTACTCATGGTTAAGAACGAAAGAAAGAGATGTGAAGAGGTTTTTACAGAATAGAGGTCAGAGAGACATAAAAGAACTCTAACCAATTGAGAAGAAGGTCACGACGAGTCTTTAGATTAAAATGCTTGAGGAGTTCTCTCAAGCCTTGAGGCATTAGAGATCATTCAACATCATAAGGAAATGAACAAACACCAAATGTATGAGGCACTTGCTCGTCAAAGGGGAATATAACAAAACAACTATTGAATGGAAGCAAGACAACGTGTCGATGAACAGAGAGACGACAGACAGAGATGGAAGCGACGTCGTCGTCGGTTGAACAAAAGTCGTAAGAGGCTGGCCGATGAAAAGATGAGATGAGATGAGAAATTGACTGAATAATGTGAGGAGATGAAGAAGTCAATTGAACAATGTGAGGGTTGGTTGGCTATCGCGCGCACAGAGAAAAGAGACTACGAAAAGAAAAAAATTGGTCAAATTTGGGCCGCACGCAGGTTTTGATTTAATTACTTTTTTTATTCCTTATTTTTTCTTTTGAATAGCTCAATTTAAAATGGGTTATCTTGGAGATCTATTAAAAGCCCAATTTGTTGCGGTGTTTTCATGCTTTTCTCACATTTTAGCTAAGTTTGTATCACAATCGCCCAAAAGCCTAAAATGCTTAAACGCTAGAGTAACATTAAATTTATGAGAACTAACATGATTTAGGCCAAGGAAAATAATGTTTTTTTTAACGATGTCAACAAAGTAGAAGCTATTCACATCAAAATTGAGGGAGCGTCGCAGCGCTTCACAAAAGATTATTCTCAAATCTCAAGTGGAGCGTCTAAATGCCTCAATTCATAGCGTCATGCTGCAACACTTTATGTCTTGCATGAAAAATGGCAGATACTACCTTATAGTGTCAAGTGGACATCACGACGCTAAGCCTTATTTTCTCCCACTTTAGTTTCTTGTCTTGGTTTGCCAGCAAAACATCAAGTAAAGCTCGTAATATTTGAGAATTTTTGTTAGCGGTCGGGTCCACTCAATATATGCTCAAAACCTAAAATATCTAGAATAAACGTGCAAAATATTAAAAATACCCCAAATTAAGCTGGATAATATGACACATTTTAAGTGCTATCAATAAGAGTTCATTGATCGAGTATATTGAATAGGTAAATTCCGTGAGAACCCAAGCTAGGACTTCCTCATAGATTATATCACTTTTCACTTCGTTTACTTTTATGCAATCTAAAATTTGTTGCATTAACTCAATCTCAAACTCATCAAAATTGTGAACCAAATGTCATCTTACAAGTAAGTATATCACATAAAAATAAATTCAAAACATCCTCAACCATTATGTTGTTTGCTTTCATAAATGATTAGAAGAATAGAAAATAACTAAGGAAACAAAAAAAAAAAAAATAATAAGTCCAACTAAATTGAATTATATAATAACACAATAACAAGTGACAATATAGAAGTAATTTGTAGCATAGACTTGCAGATCATCAACCAACAAGTATATGAACACATTTTTAAAGTCTATTGATATAATATTTTACGCTTGTAACTGTTGGAGAACCATAATTATTTAATACTTTTGTATACAACACCAACCGACCTCAATAATATAAATGATAATCAACTATATTTCATCACGTGGCATGAATTTCATTTACCATCCTTTCATTCAGACTCCATCTTCTTCATCTTCCTCATTTTCTTCTATATAATTGGTCTATTTTTCTTCTTCAGTTTTTGATTTGTAGCCCACGATGGTTGTCGACGACGAGGGCAGTTTCTTTTTCGCCTCTCCCACGACCTTCATGATTTCTTCATCACTTTGATGAGAGAAGGTTCGAATGTCCCTCCTGTAAAAGAGGGCTTGGATTCCTTCATTCAGTTCCCATGCCAGTTTCTTTAAGAACCATGGGTGACTTTTAATCTCTTTCAGCAAAATTCTCTGTCATATCATGTCGAGATCGTAAGATTTACATTATTGAATAGAAGCAGTATATCCCAACACCTTAATGAAGGTAAAATTTGAAAAGAAATAAGGAGATTGTACGTCTATTAACTACAAACAAAGATTTGTCATATTTTTAGTCATTTAACCATGTCGTATAAAATAAAACGAAGATAATTTTGTATTTAGTAATCAAAAATAAGAAAATGAGAAAAATATATTAGTTCGTCGTAGAAAAGTATACCTTCAAGGGCTCGGACAAAGATGCGAGAGAGTAGTTCACGACAATCTTCAGATATTTTAATATTATGTGGTATTTTATAATCTGCACCCATTATTCGCTGCAGAAGAACAATGAGAAGTGAGAAAGATATGATGACTTTATTGTAATAAGTAGTATGCAGTAAGCTGGGAAGTACCTGAATAGTTTTTTGGACGTCTTCATGATCGTTCGGATCGTTGAAAGAATATGAGCCAACCAACATAATATAGAGAGTAACCCCACATGACCATACATCCGCTATCTAAAAAACATGTGCAGGAGAAGACAATGTACATATTAATTGTATCTTGAAACAAAGTTTAAAGTATTTAGTAGTAGACTTTGCAATAACGTAATTGCAATTTGATCATCACAAATACCTTTCCATCATACTTTCCTTCAACTAGAACCTATGGTGTTGCGTATGTTGGAGAACCAACCGCTGTATTTGGTGTTGAATGCAACGGGTATAACTGAAGAACAAATTGACAATACAAAAACGTAAGACAAAGAAGTGTTGCAATGTCTTGTCTTCACTCATTTTTTTTTGGCTAGATTCGATCAGTAAGATCATTAGTTGCACTGTGATATCTCAACTAGACCATTATTCCTCTCAAACACCCTCATCATGCTCCGGATATGATGCATTCCGTCCAAAATATAGGTACAAAAAGTTATTTGTTGATACGTACAAACGGGCTAAAGAAAAGCCTGACAATTAAGAGTTCAAATGTTAACAAATACAAAGAGGCTAGAGAAAAGCTCGTCAATTAAGAGTGCAATCATTAACACATACAAAGGGACTTGAGAAAAGGCTGATATACCTAAGATAAATAGGTCTTCAAATTTTTTATAATTATGTTATTTACGATTTTGACTCACATCTTATAAAATTTGTAACCCTGGAACATCTTTACATAATCTTAATTATTCTCTCTATAATAAATCGTTCTCCTTATACTCATAAGTGAATTAGGCTTAACATATTACTGGTGAACCAAAGTCGACAATCCTCTGTTGTTTACACCATTTTTTTTCTTTTTGTTATTATCTTTATTTGTCGATTTAATAACGGAGAATAACTTTAGGTGACCATAAATGTAGCTAACAACTAAAACACATGCCAAAAGAAGAAGACAATGCAGATATAATTATATCTTGAAATAGGACCAAAGAAATTTAGAAATTTAAGTACATCACTTTGCAATAATGTAGTTGCGCAGTATGATTATCTCAGATACCTCTCGATTATATTGTCTGTTTGCTAGATCCATTGGTTCTGCATTCGTTGTAGAATCAACAATTGCATTTAGCCTTGAATACAGCATGGATGACTACAAAACAAATTTGAAGCAAGAGCAAGTTAACTTGAAATGAGCAAATACAATTATCATATATACGTATATATATTCAAAGAGCGACCTTGGAGTAGCCAAAATCACAGATCTTCACGCGTGGTGCTTTGCTTCCATCTATTATCTAGCTTCAAGTCTCTATGGCATATTTGTTGCATACCCCTGTTTGCATTATCAAACAAAATATGGTATAATAACATTTTTAAACAATAAACCATATAATGTTTAGTTTTTAATTATATCCTACCATTGAATGAATATATTGGAGTCCACAAATCAGCTGTTGGAAGAAATATCTTGCCTGTAACAAATAAGATCATTGTAGTGTGAGGTTTGAAATTACCATATAATCAAACATTCATTATCTGACCATTGTCTCTTGCTATTATTTCTCTTGATGTTATCAAATGAACCAACCAAGATACATGCATTTTTTGATACATGTAACTGTTCAAGTACTTGAATGGGATATATGCATGTACTTCATCTATTTTGTGTCTCTTAAGAAGTGTCTCTTGAGTACTATATAAAGAGTTCATTTCCTTCATTAATTTGTATGCATGAAAAAAGCATCAAATCAATGAAAGAATATTCAAGCTTAGAAAGAAAATGAGTTTCAAGAGAACAATATTCTTCTATTGCGTGTTTTTTAGTTTTGTAAGAAAACAAGTTTCTTCTCTTAAAAGTTTGTGAGATTTAAAGTGGGCTTGTCAATGCTTCCAATAAAGTGGTATCAAAGTTGAAGATTAAAAGATGTCATCTCACATGTTGCAGCCTTAACTTCCTCATTTAGAGGGAAAAAAATATAGACGGTGGAGCCAACAAATGAAGGTTCTTTATGGATCTCATGATCTTTGTGATATTGTTGACAAAGGATATTTGGAGCCAGAAAGTGAGAATGGTCCATCACCACAACAACTCAATGACTTGAGAGATGCTAGAAAAAAAGATAAGAAGACATTATTTTTCATCTATCAAGCTATAGATGAAAATATTTTTGAAAGAATATATCAGGAGTCTTTAGTGCTAAAGCAGCATGGGATCCATTGCATAATTTGTATGAAGGAGAAGAAAAAGTAAAATTGGTTCGATTGCGAACACTTTGAACTGAATTTGATATATACCATTTGAATGGAAGATGCTGTATCTATTGAAGCATTTTTCAACCGTATTCTCTTAATTGTTAATCAAATGAGATGAAAAGCAGAAACAATTAATGATCAAAGGGTGGTTCAAAAATTCCCTAGAAACATGACTAGAAAATATGAACATATTGTCAACTGATCTCTCCATCAAAAGCTTAATGGGATCCCTTCAATCTTATGAGCTCAGATTGAAGTTGTTTGATTCTACTCCTTCGGAAGAAATTTTTCATATGCAATCCTCCCCTAAAGGGCGATTTGGTGGAAGAAGAGGTGGACGTGGCGGTAGAGTCAATGGATGACCCAAAGCCGTAACAAATACAGAGTTAGAGAGTAGAGACAAACAATCTTCTTCAAATAGAGGAAGGGAAAGAAGTTCATAAGACTGTTCGAAGAATTCCTAAACAAAATGGAGTTATAGAGAGGAAAACAAGAATAATAATAATGGAATTTGCAAGAAGTATGTTTAAGGCCAAGTAGCTTCCCAATCAACTTTGGGGAGACGCAGTAACTTGTTCTGTTTGTCTTCCAAACCGAGCTTTAACTTAAAACTGTGCAAGGTATTACATCTCAAGAAGCATGAAACAGATTGAAACCAACTGTTAGTCACCTATAAGAGTGTTTGGGTGCATTGCTTACTCTCATATTTCAGATCAGAAACGAGGTAAGCTAGATGACAAATTAGACAAATGCATTTTTGTTGGGTAGAGTGAGAACTCCAAGGCTTACAAATTATACAACCCTATAAGTAGGAAAATTATTAATAGTCGAGATGTCAAGTTTGATGAAGCAAAAGTCTAGCAATGAGATGCACCAAATGAAGACTAGAATTCATTACTTGTTGACATGGATGGCAAAAAAGATGCTCGAGGCTTGGAACTTGAAGAGACTCAACCACTATCTAATTTCACCTTCTTCATCACACTCCACAAGTGATGAAGAAACTAATCCAAGGAAGATAAGAAATACTCCAGAGATCTATAATACGTAAAAAAGGATACTAGATGATGAACATATTGATTTTGCTTTATTTGCATATGTTGATCCTATATAGTTTGAAGAAGAAATTCAAGATGAAAAATGGAAAGATGCAACAGATCAAGTGATTGATGCAATCAAAAGAAACGAGACATATATGAGAGTTAGTCAATTTAATAGAAACAAAAAAGCTCTTGGAATCAAATGGATCTATAAATAAAACTGGAGCAAAATGGAGAAGTGAAGAAATATACAAGGTCAGACTCGTCTTAAAAGGTTACAAACAAAAGTTTGGGGTGGATTATGAAAATGTTTTTTCAATAGTAACTTGCTTGCAGACTATTCATTTGTTTTTAGCCCTTGCAGTAAAAAATGAGCTTCAAATGAGCTTCAACTTAATATACACCAAATGGATGTAAAGTTTGCATTCCTAAATGGGTATTTAGAGGCTGAAATAAATCATGTTGAGCATCTTCCTGGTTATGCCAAGATTAAAGAAGAAAATAAGGTGTGTCGATTTATTGTATGGGCTAAAGCAAGCACCAAGAGCTTGCTACAGCCACATTGACAATTTTTTCTTGAAGGATTGTTTGAGAAGATGTCCATGTGAACATGATCTCTACACTAAAGAAGACGAAAAATGGTAATTTCTTGATAATTAATTTGTCTATATGTTGACGATTTAATATTTACGAAAAAAAACATGATGATTGAAGAATTCAAAGAGAGCATGAAAAAAAAATATTTGAGTTGATGGTTATGGGATTACTTCATTATTTTCTTGGTATTGAAGTTAAACAAAGTGGTAATGAGATTGCAATTTCCCAAAAGAAGTATCTGCAAAAGATTTATTGATAAATTTTAAAATGGAGAATGCTTATCGTGCTAGTACTTCTATGGAACTGGGTTTAAAGTTAAGCAAGCATGACGTTAGTGAAGCTTTTGATGTCACCATTTATAGAAGTCATGTTGGAAGTTTAATGTATTTAACTACAACTAGATTTGATCTTATGTTCTCAGTTAGTTTATTGAGTAAAATTAGGCATCACCAAAGAGAAGTCATTACAAAGCTAGAAAGAGAGTTCTTAGATATATTCTTGGATTGTTGTTGATCATGGAATCCATTATAAAAAGAATATGGATAATGTTCTTGTTGGCTAAGGTGATTGGGGAGAAAATATTGATTATTTCAAAAGTATTCATGGGTATGTATTTAATATTGGTTTGGGAGCAGTCATGGGCATCAAAGAAGCAGGATGTTGTAGCATTGTCGACAATGGAAGTTGAATACGTTTCTTTGTCTGCAGCTTGTTGTCAAGCACTTTGGATAAGAAAGGTACCACATGAATTGAAGAGTCAACAAGAGAAAGGGATCATCATGTTCCTTGACAATCAATCATCTATTTTACTTTCGAAGAATCCAGTTTTTCATAGAAAAAGCAAAAACATAAAGATCAAGTATCATTTCAATAGAGAATTGATCAAAGATGGAGAAGTATATATCAAGTATTCCAAGACTCAAGATAAAGTTGTGGACATATTCACAAAAGCATTAAAGACGAACTCATTCTTGGAAATGAAAAAGAAGTTCGGAGTCAAGGCAAGTCTAGCTTAAGGGGGCATGTTAAAAATTAAGAAGCTAGATACATTATGGATAACACAATCCTAGATATATTTCTAATTTCAAGATACAAGCATTTCTAGATACATGTAATTGTTCGAGTACATAAATGATATATATGCATATACTTCATTTATTTTACGTCTTTTAGAAAGTGTCTATTGAGTACTATATAAAGAGTTCATTTCCTTCATTTGTTTGCAAGAAAAAAGTATCAAATCAATGGAAGAATATTGAAGCTTAGAAAGAAAAGTGTGCCTCAAGATAACAATATTCTTCTATGTTTTTGAGTTTTATAAAAGAACAAATTTCTTCTCTTGAAAGTTTATGAGAAACACTTGCAACATAACCACCACAGTCTCTCGTGGGCGAGATAATGCTAGGAAGAAGCTTAGCTTTTGGGTGAGTAATTTGGGGTGTGTAATTGGCTGTGTTATGAGGTATTAAGTTTTGAATAAACCTTGACAAGAATAATACAACTAGAGAGACTGATTTCATGTATACGAGAGATAGGGAGAAAGAGTAGATAGATAAGAGACCTCATCTTCAGTACAACGACTAGAATTGTAAATTCGTTTGAAGAGTTCTCCCCCAGCAGCATATTCCATCACTATACCCAAATCGGTTGGGTTAAAATAACCTGCAAATATTAATTATACAACCCTCAATTTCAATTTTATATTTTGTACATCTCCACTGTTTCTTAAGCTAAAATAACTTGACGTATTTTTTTTTACTAATCTCTCGCTAACGAGAACCAAAGTTTGATGCAAAAATAAACTTGCCTCTTTGAAACGAACGATGCTTGGATGCTGAAGTGATCGATGGTTTATAATCTCTCAGTACTACAAAAATTGGCCATTTCCGTTTTCGTTCCATCATTTTCGTTTTCATCAAGGGATACGTCTGTAGGGCTACCTCCGCATTTTTAATAATAAAAATATTATATATATTATTTTTTAAATATTAATTTTGATTTTTTAATAATAAAAAATATCATCACAGCATTTTTCCGAAAAGTTGGATCCGGACTCTGCGTTTCCGTTAAATTTCTTGATGTTTTACAAACGTTGTGTAAAAAATGTCAAAAATGTGGTCTACCCTCTAACTTTTCACAAAACTTTTTGACGTTTTATCTCCGAAATCACCCATTTTGTGATTTTTTTCAAACGTCAAGAAAGTCCCTCTTTCTAGTAGTGAATGTTACAAATCATCAATGGGCCATCACGGACACGTAGACGCCAGAGGTTGAGGGTTATGTTTTTCATGGAGAGAAAGGGGGAGATGAGATTATTTAATAAATTTATTTAATGAAAGGAGAGAAATAAAATGTTTTTTTTAATAGTTTTTATTTTTATATTTTTATACAGCCATTTTTATTATTGATATTTTCAAAGTGGTAAATAAAAATGTTAACTATACTTGATATTGTTTCCACGTCAAGTAAATGTTAACTATATTTGACGTTGTTTCTACATCAAGTAAATGTTAACTATACTTGACGCGAAAAAAATGTCAAATAAAATCTCTACTATATACTTGACGCAAAAAAATAGTCAAGTGAAATCTCCACTATACTTGACGTTATTCATTTGACGTTAAAAAACGTCAAGTAAAAGCTAACATAAAACTATTCAAAAAATTCCAAAAAGACTCTGCTTTTTTAAAACTATATTTGACGTTTTTTCTTTAAAATGGTCAATACTTGTCGTTTTTATTAAAAAAACATCAAATATATAAAAATTGCTATTGTCAAGTAAAACAGATTTTGTAGTAATGTCTCTTTTCATATTCTCATCGATCTGTCGCTACAAATAAAGTATGAGAACCGAAAAAAGGATGCATGATTTGAAAGACCAAACTAAAGAATTATTATTGAATGAAGAAACAAAATTAACCAATCGTAGGACCACGTTCTATGAAATTGACTGCAAAAAGTGCTTTGGTGCCTTTGTTCCTCATAAGTTTAGTGACACCAAAACTTCCGGAACAACTTCTTAACAAATTCGTACTTCTCCAATTCCATCAACAAAATCTATAGTAATGAAGGATTGGAAACACATCTGAAGTCAACTTATAACTCAAAAGAAAATTAGAAGAAAGCAGGTATAGAGGGATTACTGACCTTACAAACTCGTACATAACCCTTTTTTAATTCATATTTTATTTTAACAAAAAAATACATGCATTCTGGACTACACCTTTCTTTATTCAATCATAACTTACTATGTGATAAAAATAATTTCTTCATTTTGAATATTTTAAAATCTTTGTATGTAAGTAGTGAGAAGGAACCGCAAAGATGAGTACATCTTGAAATATGCATGCTAGCATTTCTCTTATTAAAATAAATGAATTTTAGAAAAAAATTCGAATTTTGATAATCACTTTCAAAACATGTTTAAAGTTTATATTATGGTATGCGATTTAATTTGTGTTTATATCTCGTATGTAAAACCTCAATATGTTGTTTTTAATTTGTCTAGCAATATTAACCTTTACAATTGTAGAGAGAGGTTTTGAAACCCTAAGATGAAACCTCCATCATCTTTTGGTCTCTCCCTATTTCCGTTGACCACCCTTCACAATAGATGTTTTCGAGAGATTAAGAAAAATGAAAACGAAATTAATTTCCTCAAAATGTCAAAAAACTTTTCAACACCAATATCATAAGTTTGATCAAAGCATAGAATGAGGATTAGGGAATCCCACACCAATTAATAGCATGGGGTGTGTGATAGCTTGGTTTTAAGTTTTGATTAATATATATTGTTGTAGAGAGGTTGGGAAATATAAAACTGAAAACGTTATTAAAGCCCTTAACACAAAGAACAAAGTTAAAAATTTATAGTATATTAGAAGAGAGAGAGAGAGAGAGAGTATAAGATAATTTTACCTCATGATCTTTTGAAATTTCTTTCTCATCAACATATTCCATCACCAAAGCCGCGTGGGTTTTCGAGAACAAAATCTACGTGAAAATATTAAACAACCCTTCAATTTCAAATCTATCTCTTCCATCTTTCTTCTACCTATTTCATAATCATCTAAAACGTGGTCTGTATTTTTTAGTAATAAGAGCCAAAATTTGAAGTTAGCTAGAAATAAATTAAACTTGCCTCCTTCAAATGATGATTCATAATCTCTTTTCCTATATTTTCATGAACCTGTAAATTTAACATACCAACATTGTTTTGAAAATTAAACATGTACATTAATTTATGAGAGTTAAGAAATTAATGGATGTGAGAGTTAAAATGTTATAGTTAATTTAGTAAGAGTATCACATTAGTTTAAATATAGGATTTAAATTATTGTATTTAATTATAGTATGAGTTATGTTCGTGAAAATACTATAAATAGGATTGCAATGTTGTAATCTAAATCATCTAAGTGTGAGTTGAATACATACAAAAAGTCTTCCAATAAGTTTTTATTTCCTCTCAAATATTCTATTTGGTGATTATTTATTTGGGGTATACATCACATGCTTCCAACAAAGTGGAATCAGAACTTAAGTTTGGAGTCTAAAAAATTGTTTTTGCAAATGACAAACAGCAATTTAAATGACAAGCAACAATTTAGTTCACTTCCAAGTACCACGACTTACAAAAGAAAATTATAGCAGTTGGTGTATTCGCATGAAAGTTCTACTTGGTTCACAAGATGTATGAGACATTGTTAATAATAGTTATAAAGAACCAGAAAGTGATGTGGCTTTGTGCCAGGCTTAACGAGAAGATTTAAAAAATACAAGGAAAAAAGATCAAAAGGCTCTCACCATCATTCATCAAGCCATTGGTAATTCCAATTTTGAGAAAATTTATGGAGCAACTACTGCACATCAAGCATGGCAAATTTTGGAGAATAGGTATAAAGGAGTAGATCGAATCAAGAAGGTTCGCCTTCAAAAATTGAGAGGTAATTATGAATCACTGCATATGAAGGAGTCTGAATCAGTTTCAGATTATGCTTCAAGATTGCTAGTAGTAGTAAATTAAATGAAAAGATATGGTGAGACAATAAGTGATGAGCAAGTACTAGTAGAAAAGATACTTCGCTCATTAGAGGAAATTTCAATTTCATCGTTGTAGCTATTGAAGAATCAAAAGATTTGAGTACAATGTCCATTGATCAACTTATAGGTTCTTTACAAGCCCATGAAGAGAAGCTTTTTAAGAAGAACAAGCAGACAACTAACCAACTTTTTTCAGTCAAAGTTAAATTAAAAGACAAGGAAGACAGCCTAGAAATAGGCAATAGAGGTCGAGGACGTGGAGGCAAGCATGGTCATGGTGATTTTAGAGATCGAGATCAAGGAAACTACAGTCAAAGAAAATTTAATGAGAGTAATTCAAACTCATCAAATTCATCAAGAGGTCATGGAAGACAACATTATTCAAGGTCAAATGGAGAAAGATCAAATAATGACAAGAGGCATGACAAAAGATTGGTTGAATGTTATAATTGTCATAAATTCTAACATTATTCTTGGGAATGTAGAAATAGAGTTGAAGAAAATGCAAATTATGCTGAAAAAGATGAAGAAAGTGGTAATTCATCATTGCTTCTAGCATGCAAAGGTGCGGAAACATGTGAAAACAGTGCATGGTATCTTGATAGTGGTGCAAGCAATCACATTTGTGGAAGTAAATCAATATTGATGGAGCTTGATGAATCTATTGGTAGCGATATCGTATTTGGTGATGCTTCAAAAATTCTAGTGAAAAAAAAGGTAAAATTTTGATCAATTTGAAGAATGGGAAGCATGAGTTTATCTCTAATGTTTATTATCAGCTTAATATGAAGAACAACATTTTGAGTTTGGGACAACTCTTATAGAAGGGCTGTAATATTTTGATAAAGGATTATAGTCTTTTGATAAGAGATAAACATGACAATATGATTGCTAAAATGCAAATGATGAAAAATAGAATTTTTTTTTGTTAAACATTCAAACTGATGTTGCTAAATGTTTAAAGTCATGTTTGAAAGATCCAAATTGGATTTGGCACTTGAGATCTAGGCATTTGAACTTTGATGGCTTGAGACTATTGGCTAGGAAGAACATGGTGAAAGGGTTGTCTTTATGGCAAACAATCAAGGAAGAGTTTTTCACAAGAATCATCTTCGAGAGCAAGGAGACCACTGGAGTTGGTTCACATTGATCTTTGTGGATCGATCAAACCAAGTTCTTTCGGTAAGAATAATTATTTCTTATTATTTATTGATGATTTCAGTCAAAAAACTTGGGTTTACTTTGTCAAGAAGAAATCAGAAGTATTTAGCATGTTCAAGAGATTTAAAGCCCTTGTTGAAAAAGAAAGTGGTCATTACATAAAAGCTTTGAGATCAAACAAGCGAGGTAAATTCACTTCAAATGAATTCAAAACTTTTTGCGCAGAAAATGGAATCTGTCGACCTATGACAGTTTCATTTACTCCTCAACAAAATGGTGTTGTTGAGAGGAAGAACCGAACAATACTTAACATTGCTCGAAGCATGTTGATGAGGAGCAAGAAGACGCCAAAAGAATTTTAGGCACAAGCTGTTGAGTGTGCATGCAGTGTACTTGTTAAATCGTTCCCCTTCAAAAAGCTTTTGGAACAAAACTCCTCAACAAGCATTGATAGGAAGAAAACCATTCATTTCTCATTTGAGAGTATTTAAATGCATGACTTATGTGCATATACCTGATTAAAAGTGTAGTAAGCTTGATGATAAAAGTGAAAAATATGTTTTTATTGGCTATGATGCAAGCTCAAAAGGCTACAAGCTTTATAATCCTGTGACAAAGAAGACAATGGTAAGCAGAGATGTTGTGTTTGATGAAGAAGCATCATGAAATTGGAATGACGAACCAGAAAAATATAAATTTTTTGTTTTTTCCGATGATCATGATGAGCCTAATGACATTGCTCCTCCATCAACACCTTCATCATTTGACAGTTCAAGTGAAAGAACTCGTGGCATGAGAAGCTTATGAGACATATATGATGAAACCCTTCATCATTTGACAGTTCAAGTGAAAAAACTCGTGGCATGAGAAGCTTACGAGACATATATGATGAAACCCTTCATCATTTGACAGTTCAAGTGAAAGAACTCGTGGCATTAGAAGCTTACGAGACATATATGATGAAACTGAAGAGTTAAGTCAAAGTTTTAATAACCTTACTCTCTTTTGTCTATTTGGTGACAGTGAACCTTTGAATTTTGAAGTAGTTTCGCAAAATGACAAATGGAAAATTGTTATGAATGAAGAGATAAAAGCCATAAAAAAGAATGATACATGAGAACTTTCTACTCTTCCAAATGGAAAGAAAGCAGTAGGTATTAAATGGGTGTTCAAGATAAAAAGAAATGAAATGGGAGAAGTGGAGAGATACAAAGCAAGATTAGTTGCTAAAAGATATTCTCAAAGAAAAGGCATTGATTAAGATGAAGAATTTTCTCCCGTTGCTCATTTGGAAACCATAAGGTTGTTAATTGCTCTTCCTGCTCAAAATAATTGGAAGATCTTTTAGATGGATGTCAAACCATCATTTTTCAATGGATATCGACATCCATCATTTTTCAATGGATATCTAAAAAAGTCTACTTAGAACAACCTCTTGGTTATTCTGTGAAAGGCAAAGAGATAAAACTCTAAAATTGAAGAAGACATTGTACGGATTGAAACAAGCATCAAGAATGCAGAATAGTCGAATCAACAAACATTTCCTTGATAATGGGTATTTAAGGTGTCCTTATGAACATTCTTTTTATATTAAGACTAATGGTCATGGAGATATTTTGGTGGTTTATTTGTACAAGGATGACTTAATTTTTACAGAAAATTGTGCAAGTATGTTTGAAGATCTCAAGAAAGTGATGACCCAAGAATTTGAAATGACAGATATAGGACCGATGTCATATTATCTTCCCATTGAGGTGAAGCAATTAGAGGAAGGTATTTTCATCTCTCAAGAACGATATACTAGAGAAATATTAGAGAAGTTCAATATGATCAATTCTAAGTCTGTCACAACTCCGATTGAAAATGGGACCAAACTATCTAAATATGAAAAAGGAGATGATATTGATCCTTCATATTTCAAAAGTTTAGTTGGGAGTTTGAAATATTTGACTTGCACACCACTAAATATTCTTTTCAGCATTGGATTGGTGAGTCGATTTACGGAATCTCCTACAACTACTCATTTGAAAGTGGCAAAGAGAATTCTTCGTTACCTCAAATGTACGCTTGACTATGGGTTATTTTATTCTTCATCTAAAGAATTCAAATTTGAAGGCTATTGTGATAGTGACTGGGCTAGAGATACTAATGATTGAAAAAGCACTAGTGGATATGTTTTCTTCGTTGGTAATACTACATTTACTTGGAGTTCTAAGAAGCAACCTATTATCACAATATCTACTTGTGAGGCAGAATATGTCGTTGTAGCTTCATATGTCTATCATGCAGTTTGGTTAAGAAATTTGTTAAAGACAGTTGAAATTTTGCAAGATGTTCCAACTGTGATCCATGTAAAAAATAAGTCAACAATTGCTCTAGCAAAGAATCCTGTGTTCCATGATCGTAGCAAACACGTTGATACAAGCTTAATGTGTTTGATCTTAAGATTTCACTAGCTTCATCAGAGATTTCATTTCAAGGAAGAAGGTTTAGGTTGAATATGTAAAGATTGAAGATCAAATTGCATATATTTTCATGAAGCAACAAAAAGTTAATGTGTTTAACAAGTGATCATTTATATTTTAATGACATTGATGAAAGTTATAAGATTTGGTTTTGGCATGGTGAAGAACTTCCTAATTCATCCTTCCATGGAGAATTATTGATGAAAATGAAGCACTTCGTAAACACATTCGAGAGTTGGAAGAAAAAGTTCAAGACATCTCAACAACCGAACATGGTAGTTACTCCAAGAGAAGGTAAAATGTTTGCTTCTAAAGTAAAGTTACAATATTAATTGTTTATCTAAGTGAAGCTATCATTTACTTGTGCTTTGAAAATCTTGATGGTTTTAGGAGAAAGTTTTAGAAAACGTGGTAAAAGAGAAGAAAGGGATTGCTACTAGTGTCCACCGATATCTTTTACATCAAAGAAGGTGGTAGAAGGAGAGGAAGTGAAAGAGCACTATAAGAAATAGGGACTTTCCCGATGCCAGAAAGGACGTTGGCACAAAGAACGTCGAGAATAAGGGTATTCTTGAAGTCGGACAGACGCGTAGTGAAATTCGTGTCGGAGAAAAACCTATTCCCGATGCCACACACAATGCGTCGGGAGTGGCATCGAAAAAAGGGTATTCCCGACGCGTCAAGCACGTGTCGGCCAAACGACGTCAGGAATAAGGCCAAATTAAATTTAAAATACACCTTATTCCCGATGCCATGCACAGTGCGTCGGGAACGACGTTGGAAATAAGGGGCTTTCTCCACACACTATTACACGTCGGGAAAACCTTTTAATGAGCGTCGGGAATACCCTTATTCTCGACGACATAAAGGGGATCTCTCGACGTTTTCGTGCTGCGTCGGGAGATCCCCTTTTTAAATGTTTCAGTTCTGTTTTACATAGAATTGAAAGCGAAAGGGAAAGGGAGAATAGAGAAACGAAGATTCATCGTCGTCCGTTCCGTCGTCGTTGTCGTCCCTCACCACCGTCGTCTGCCACCTTAGGTAAGTTTAGATATAAAGTTTTAGGTTTTTTTTTTTAAGAAAATTGTTTTAGGATTTTGTTTTGGAATAGATTTTTGTTTGTTAAATGTAAGTTTGTATAGAATGTGTGTAATTTGTGGTTGAATTGAAATTTGAAGGGTTTAGGGTTTAGGATTTATAGTTAAATTGAAAATTGAATTTTGGGGAAGGAGGGGGGGGGGGGGGGGGTTTATAGTTATATTGAAATTTGAAGGGTTTAGGGTTTAGGGTTTATAGTTAAATTGAAAATTGATTTGGAGGGGGGATTATAGTTAAATTGAAATTTGAGGGGGAGGGGGGGGGGGGTTATAGTTGAATTGAAATTTGAAGGGGGGTTTAGTTCATTTGAAATTTGAAGGGGGTTATACTTAAATTGAAATTTGAAGGGGGGATTACTAACTAAATTGAAATTTGAAGGGGGGTTACTAGCTAAATTGAAATTTTTGTAGGGAGTTATAGTTGAATTCAAATTTGAATTTTTTTTGTTGGGGGGGGGGGGGTTATGGTTGCATTCAAATTTGAAAAGGGGTTTATGTTTTGAATTGAAAATGTAATATGTGTGTTAAGATTTGTTTTGACTATCTTGCAGTTATGGTAGCCTTCTTTGTTTTGAATTTGTTTCTGTTTGGGATGGCTATCCTGCAGTTATGGTAGCCTTTTTTGTTTTGAATTTGCTTCTGTTTGGGATGGTTTCAAGGGGTGGTAGTAGGATAGCTTGAAGTATTTTGTTGTTAATAATTAGGTTGTGTTGGCTATCTTGCAATATGGTAGCCTTTGTAGTTTGGGTTAGTTATTGAAAAATAGTGAAAATTCAGAGGAGTAAGTTATGGATGTGAGAGTGAGAGAGATATGTTTCTAATCTAACCTATTTATGTTTTAGGGACTTAAACGATGGACAAGGGTTGGATAAAACTTAGGAATAAGTTCTCCCTTGAGTATAGACAGGAAGTGACCCAATTTTTAGAATTTTCCAAGTTTCACGTTGATGCCTACGGACGATTAATCGTATTTGCTTATTGAATATTTGTTTTCTATGTCCACAGCCATTATGTTATCGTCATACGCACGTAATAATTTTATGGAGACAAACGCTATGTTCCTCGAGTTTGAGGACAATATAGATAACATCGCGGGAGGGTCGTCGTCTGTAGGCGACAATGCGGGTGAGTCTAAGAATTTCCTTCATTTTAACTTACGATTATTTCAAGTTTTTTTTCTAACATTAATATGTTATTATCGATTTATCGATATTTTTTAAATTTGTTGCAAAATCAAATATTGGAACTTCAATCCCAGCTTACCTTAGAGGGTAGTCAACCACTTTCTGAGGATGAGATATGCGATCAGGTGTTGGGTAAACGACCAGGCTACTCAAAAGGCCTTGGTTGGGGACTGAAACCGAAGGCCTGCAAGACGACGAGTGCGAGCAGTTCGTCGACATCTTGTCCGCATTCCAAAAAGAGATTGAATTACAAGCTAAACTTAATGAAGCTTTGGAACGAATTGACGTGCAAGATAGAAATGACCAAGCGTTAGCTTCACAAGTGGAACGAATGCAAAAGCTGATAGAAGACTTCACTCGTGCACAACAGAGACCACCACATGATCCCTAGCTCTGTGGTACGTATATATGTCTCCATTATTCTTAAGTTTTTGCAATGATAGTATACAGTGAACATATGGATATATGTACTAAACTTAGTTACTTTTATATCATTGTAGGACCGAAGGTGTAAAATGACCATACGCGCCTTGTTGGGAGACTTTTTATTATGTTTGTGTTTTTTTTTTTATTATGAGAACTACATTTCTTATATTAAACTTACTAATATTTTTTTTAACTTATTCGTATTATTAATTTTAAATCTTTTTTTTTAATATGTGTTTCTATTTCTTAATTTATTAATTTATATTGAATTTGTTTTAATTTAATCCAAAACGTCGAAAAAAATATTTGAGCAATCAGAATGTCGTTGTGAATGTTTGAGCAAAATATTTTAAGGAAAAAATTGGAAATTACATATTTAAAAAAATATATAAAAAGGAATTCTCGATACAATGAAACGTCGAGACTAGGATGCATAAGACACGTCAGAGAAGGGTTTCCCGACGCACAAAAGACGTCAGGAAAAAAACATCGGAAGAGGCATTCTCGACGCCGAGTCATGCGTCGGCATAAGGTCCATTGAGAGAGGAACTCCCGATGCCACTTTTGGTCGACGCATGTCACGGCGTCGGGAAAGGCATTCCCGATGTCGTGTTGGTACGACGTCGGGAATGCCTCTCCCAACTCATTTCTCCCGATGCTATTCTTGACGTCGTGAAAAACGTCAGTATATCCTTTCCCGACGTTTTTTTTTTACTTTTTTCGACGTTTTTGTGCGTCGGGAGTACCCCCGTCTCTTGTAGTGGAGGAGGAAGTGATTGCTACTAGGCCATCGATATTAAAGAATGACATAAATGCGAAGGTGGATTGTAAAAAAACAATTTTACGTGTATGAGTTCTTAGATTGTTACTTGTGTTAGGTAAAGGCTTCAAGGCCGATGACAAAGGAGGTGGAAGTTACTAGTGAACCATCCAATCTACCAAACCAATCTACATATATGTTGAAAGGGTAATGGTTAATGGGTCTAGTTTTTCATTTCAAATACCTTCTAAGTTATTTGGTATACCTCAAAAGAGTTACGTTTTGCGAGAAGATGTTATTGATTTTTGCAACATGCAAAAAGTTAAGACTTATATACATGAGGCAATAGATGTAAGGGGATAGACTTTAGTTTTGGTATACAATAAATGTTTTTTGTTATATAAGATAACTATTATATATTATTTTTGATTTTGGAATAGGCCACAGATAGTAAATTTTAGTTGGCTACATTTGAAATGAAATTGTGTAATTGTTGATGTCATTGCTGAGAAGAATGAAATTATTGTTGCACTACAAGAAAATGGGGGTTTCTCGACGCTAAAAAAGACGTCGGCACAAAGAACGTCGTGAATAAGGGTATTCCTGACGCCACGCACACTGCGTCGGGAGCGGCGTCAGGAAAAAGGGTATTTCTGACGCCTCAAGCACGCGTCGGCCAAACGGCGTCAGGAATAGGCCAAATTAAATTAAAAATACACCTTATTTCTGACGCCATAGAATGCGTCGGGAACGACGTCAGGCATAAGGGATTTTTCCGACGCACCGTAGCGTGTCGGGAAACCCTTTTAATGAGTGTCGGGAATACCATTATTCCTGACGCCTTGCAGTCATGTGGCGTCGGGAAATCCCCTTTATAAATGATTCAATTTTATTTTTCACAGAACTGAAACCGAAAGGGAAAGGGAGAAGAGAGAAACGTCGAAGCTTCGACGTCCGTAACTCGCCGTAGTCCATTCCATCGTCGTTGTCATCCCTTGTCGCTGTCCCTCGCCGTTCCGCCGCCGTCTGCCACCTTAGGTAAGTTTAAATATAAAGTTTGTTTAGTTTAAATTTATGTTTTAGGGTTTTTTTTAGGAGAATTGTTTTAGGATTTTCTTTTGGAATAGATTTTTGTTTGTTAAATGTATTTTCGTATAGAATGTGTGTAATTTGTGGTTGAATTTAAATTTGAAGTGTTTATGGTTTAGAATTTATATAGTTAAATTCAAAATTGAATCGGGGGGTGGGGTTTATAGTTAAATTGAAATTTGAATGGTTTAGAGTTTAGGGTTTATAGTTAAATTGAAAATTGAATTGGGGGGGGTGGGGGTGGGGGAGGGGGTTATAGTTAAATTGAAAATTGAATTGGGGAAGGGGGTTTATAGTTAAATTGAAAATTGAATTAGGGGGGAGGGGATTATAGTTAAATTGAAAATTGAATTGGAGGGTGGACAGGTTTATAGTTAAATTGAAAATTGAATTGGAGGGTGGACGAGTTTATAGTTAAATTGAAAATTTAATTAGGGGAGGTTATAGTTAAATTGAAATTTGAAAGGGGAATTACTAGCTAAATTGAAATTTTTATAGGAGGTTATGGTTGAATTCAAATTTGAATGAGGGGTTATGGTTGCATTCAAATTTGAAGGGGGGGGGGGTCTATGTTTTGAATTGAAAATGTAATATGTGTCTTAAGATTTGTTTTGGCTATCCTGCAGTTATGGTAGCCTGTTTGTGTTGAATATTTTTGTTGTTGATTTGAGATGGCTATCCTGCAGTTATGGTAGCCTTTTTTGTTTTGAATTTGTTTCTGTTTGGGAAGGCTATCCTACAGTTATGGTAGCCTTTTTGTTTTGAATTTGCTTCTGTTTGGGATGGTTTCAAGGGGTGGTAGTAGGATAGCTTGAAGTATTTTGTTGTTAATAATTAGGTTGTGTTGGCTATCCTGCAATTATAGTAGCCTCTGTAGTTTGGAAGGGTTTGTAGGATGCAAAGATTTTGAAGTATTTTGTTGTTAATAATTAGGTTATGTTGGCTATCCTGCAGTTATGGTAGCCTCTGTAGTTTGGAGGGGTTTGTAGGATGCGAAGATTTTGAAGTATTTTGTTGTTAATAATTAGGTTATGTAGGCAATCCTGCAGTTATGATAGCCTTTATAGTTTGGAGGGGTTTGTAGCCTTTTTTGTTTTGAATTTGCTTCTGGTTGGGATGGTTTCAAGGGGTGGTAGTAGGATAGCTTGAAGTATTTTGTTGTTAATAATTAGGTTGTGTTGGCTATCCTGCAATTATAGTAGCCTCTGTAGTTTGGAAGGGTTTATAGGATGCAAAGATTTTGAAGTATTTTGTTGTTAATAATTAGGTTATGTTGGCTATCCTGCAGTTATGGTAGCCTCTGTAGTTTGGAGGGGTTTGTAGGATGCGAAGATTTTAAAGTATTTTGTTGTTAATAATTAGGTTGTGTTGGCTATCCTGCAGCTATGGTAGCCTCTGCAGTTTGAAGTTAGTTATTGAAAAATAGTGAAAATTCAGGGGAGTAAGTTATGGATGTGAGAGAGTGAGAGAGATATGTTTCTAATCAAACCTATTTATGTTTTAGGGACTTAAACGATGGATAAGGGTTGAATGAAACTTAGAAATAAGTTCTCCCTTAAGTATAGACGTTGATGCCTACGGACGATTAAAGTGTCCATGCAAGAGATGTTTAAATTTAAATTGGAGCTCATTAGAAGGTGTCGAACGACATCTACTAACTATTGGAATATCCCCTACTACACAGAATGGGTGTATCATGGAGAGTCATTAAGCTCTAGAGGTACAGAAAACTTTGAGGAAGGAACTAGTAGTAATCCTTTTGAAGTAGGGTACAAATCTCTCTAACACATCCCGTTTTTGGTACGCGGAGGAACCTGTAATTTTTGCAACTCAAGCACATCAAGTTTTTACGTAGATGACCCAAAAAATAGTAGCAATTGGAAAGTTGTGCAAGTCGTCCAAAATAAGCGTATATGGGACGTGCCAGAAGTGAAGGATGTTCAGAATGACCATATTAATGTACTAGAAATTGTTGTAAGCCATCAAGTGCATGACCATTCGAGGATGACACTCTATGCAGAACTGACGTTGATCCCACAATCGTTAAAAGACCGGTTGTGTGTCATGTCACTGATGACTTCATCGACGATGTGGATGAACACTTGTCATATGCAAGCAAGGATGAATTATAGTGACAAACCATGTACCCGCATATTTATGTAGTTTATATATTTTGATTCTACCTATGTGTTCGTATTTGCTTATTGAATGTTTGTTTTCTATGTCTGCAGCTATTATGTCATCGTCATATCCACGTAATAATTTTATGGAGACAAACGCTATGTTCCTCGAGTTTGAGGACGATTTAGATCACATCGCGGGAGGGTCGTCGTCTGTGGGCGACAATACGGGTGAGTCTAAGAATTTTCTTCATTTTAACTTACGATTATTTCATGTTCTTTTTTCTAACATTATATGTTATTATCGATTTATTGAGCAGGGTCTTCTTCTCAACAATCTCTGACTCCAACTCCGACTCTTAGGAGACGTGCGTAGTCTCGACTCTTGGAGTTAGAGCACCACGTTGCAATAAATGAGCGCATTTCGATTACGATCGCCCCTGGAGCGGAGAAGCCTATTTCCCCAAACGCCGTTCACTTCATCTAGGTGATAGGCGTATGCGTGCAAAAGACATTTCTCGTCTGCTGCCTTAAGTGGGCAGACGTTGGGAGAGAATACATTGAGATCATCAAGGGTGACCTCTAGGTAATTAAGTGCACTACACATTTATGATTTCATTTGTAACATATCTAACTTTAACCAATCTAATGTGTTATGTTTGTAATGTGTAGCGATTGTTTATGCTTGATTTCAATGGTCAAGCAATGAATAGGTTTGTTGAGCATCAGATGCTCACGACCTTTAAAGAGTTCCGAGCCGACTATCACAGACATTCAAAAAGTACAGCAACCCGGAGGAGGCTCGTGCCAACCCACCAAACGCATTAGTTGGACATCATGAGGATTGACATTTCCTCTGCGACCACTATATGAGTCGTCCATTCCAAGTATTTGTCATGATTAATTATGATAACAAGTTTTGATATGTATAAGAAATAAACGATATAATTGTTTTCATGCAGGAGCAATCACGGACGAACAAGGCTGCTAAATAAAAGCAGCCTTATAATCATAGTAGCGGGTCTAAGTCGTTTCTACAACGATAGTACGAGCTCGCTGAGAGAAAAGGGGAGCCGGTCGATCGTGTGGAGTTGTTTTGGGAAACACACGTTCAAGCTGGGACGTTCGTGTCGCAGGCCGTAGAGGATGCGCATGTAAGTTATGCCCTTATTAATGATCCTCTTTCAATATATATTTTTGCGCATTACCTAACATAGTTTTTAAATTTGTTGCAGAATCAAATGCTGGAACTCCAATCCCAGTCTACCCTAGAGGGTAGTCAGCCACTCTCTGACGACCAGGCTACTCAAAAGGCCTCGGTTGAG
This sequence comes from Cucumis melo, assembly GCF_025177605.1. Taxonomy (NCBI): domain Eukaryota; kingdom Viridiplantae; phylum Streptophyta; class Magnoliopsida; order Cucurbitales; family Cucurbitaceae; genus Cucumis; species Cucumis melo. The sequence goes on from NC_066864.1 coordinate 28,040,419, forward strand.
GACCCAAGCCAAAGGCTCGCAAAACGACGAGTGCGAACAGTTCGTCGACATCTTGTTCGCAGTCCACACAAAAAGAGATTGAATTATAAGCTAAACTTAATGAAGCTTTGGAACGGATTGAAATGCAAGATAAAAATCACCAAGCGTTAGCTTCACAAGTGGAACGAATGCAAAAGCTGATAGAAGAATTCACTCGTGCACAACAGGAACCACCACATGATCCCCAACTCTACGATACATACATATATCTTCATTATTCTTAAGTTTTTGCAATGATAGTATACAGTGAACATATGGATATACGTACTAAACTTAGTTACACTACTACAAAATCTACTTTACTTGACACTAGGCACTTTTACATACTTGACGCTTTTGTTAAAAAAACGTCAAGTATTGGCAATTTTAAAGGAAAAACGTCAAGTATAATCACAAAAAAGCGAAGATTTCATGGAGTTTTTCGGATAATTTTAAGCTAACCTTTACTTGACGTTTTTTTCGCGTCAAGTATAAAGGACATTTTACTTGACGTTGTATTCGTGTCAAGTATTGCGAAACGTTACTTGACACGAAAACAACGTCAAGTATAGTTTAAAGAAGACAAAATTTTCACCAAAATTTTTGAATTATTTTTACTTGACGTTTTGTGTCCCGTCAAGTATAGTTGACATTGTACTTGACGGTTTTGTCGCGTCAAGTATAGTGCAAATCTTACCTGACGTTGATTCCGCGTCAAGTATAGTTGATATTTACTTGACGTGGAAATAACGTCAAGTATAGTTAAAATTTTTATTTGATACTTTGAAAATTAATATTTTAAAAATGTCAAATATAAAAATATAAAAATATTAAATATAAAAATATTTTTTATTTCTCTCATTTCATTAAATAAACTTATTAAAATAAATTTATTAAAATAAAATTACTAAAATAAAGTTATTACAATGTTATTAAAATAATCTTATTAAAACAAACTTATTAAAAGAAATTCTCCAAAAGAAACTTATTAAAAATTAATTTAGTAGAAGAAATGTATTAAACTAAATTTAATAAAAATAAATGTATTAAAATAAATTTAGTAAAAAGAAATTTATTAAAATAATAAAAAAATTTATTAAAAAATTCCCTCAAAAACAACTTTTCATTTTCCCCCTTTTCTCTCCCAAAACCCTTCAATCTTTCTATCTCCATCTCTTTATCTCCACATCTCTCAGCCCGTCGCCCGCTGCCCGCCCCCGAACCAGACGCCCGCTGCCCGCCGCCCGTCGCCCGCCCCCCGAACCAGACGCCCGCCGCCCGCCGCCCATATCCCAGCTGACGCGGTCCCGAACACCCACCGCCCGAACCTGTGCGAAGCTTCCGCCGCCGAAGACCACAAAGGCCGAACCCTTGTCTGACTGAACGCCCGCCGTCCGAACGCTCGCCGCCCGAACCCACTCGCCGTTCAATTTAAATGCGGGGGCTGACTAACTAGGTAACATGATTAACTTATTCATTGCGTTCTATCATGATGCATTGTGTACTGTGTGAAATACTAGTTCAGCATGATAGCCTGTTTCCGAATAATACTAGCAATTATATAGAATACCTCCACGATGAGAGGCTGAGAATCTAAGTTTCAGTGGCATCTGTCAACAGAAAAAAAGGTTATGTTTATGTTAATTGTATAGGGTCTAAGGGCTAAAAGTAGCTAGGGAAGTCTTAAAAATAAGTCACTGTAGTCCCAAAAAAGAGTTTTAAGACTAAATAACATTTTTCTCCACTTTTTTTTTTTAATAAGAAACTGAACTTTCATTAAGAAACATGAAATGGTAGTGCCGTACAAGGGTAAGGGGAGCCCCAACCTGCAAAAAGGACTTCCAGTCCAAAAGAATAATACTTAACTGATAATTACAAAAGGCCTTCGAGGTCACCACCCACTAGGAAGTATCATACCTCATAGCATATTAAATAACATTCAGCGAGCATCCAAATTATTTAAGATTATGATGGTGATGCCTGAGAAAATTTGAAAGAAGCCAAAGACTGGGAGAACTTGTTGAAATTTGTTTTCTACATGGTAGGGTGTATAAATTTGCAGTCTTAGGTTGTTGGAAAGTATTCATCAAGTTTATATGCATATATTTTTAGTTTTTTAATTTTGGGTGGGTGATTGAACCATTGACTTTTGAAATGGTAATCGATGTCTCTTTGTCCATTGAGCATGTTTGGATTGACTCATCAAGTTTATGTTATTGGAGAGACTGTAATTATTTGTCTTTTTGACTCGTGGAATAATTGCATGGGGCGTCAAAATTCTTTTGATTCATTTCCTTGTTTGTCTAACTAGCATTTACTGTTTAGTTGCATGGTTTTATCCTTTTATCCCATAATAATTGATTGTTAAATTAAGTAAAATTGGCCGATTGCATTTGTGATATTTAAGTAAACTAGATCACAAATCATTTGGATGGGGCTTTCACACTCATTATCTATATTAAAACATGACTTGTTGTATACTCTCAGTAAACAATTTTTACATCATTGAGTTTGTTTTGAGGCATATAATTGCCTCCATGTGTTTGATTCTGATTTCTTTAGAAGGGAAAAAATTTTCATTGTTGAATGAAATAAAGGAATAAAATCTGCACCTAAAGGTGAGATTAGATAAGATTTTGATAAAGATATGTTTTAGTTAGGTGTAGAGCACTTTTATGATTGCATCGAACGTGACTATTTTATTGTTTGGATCATCTTGAATTTCTGAAAATTGGTGGGTATTGTAAACTTTTCTAGATTTGAAATATATCAATAGTTATATAATACCAACTTAAAAGTAGACATACATGCCTTGTTTAACGAATCTTGCATTAGAAACTTAGATTAATGGGTGGTGTTGGAAGTAATAAAGATGAATTGGTTCTTTGCTTTTGATATGTTTATTTTTTATAATTTTGTTTTTATTTTTATCTCCACTTTTGGTTTGAATTGGTTCTTTTTGTTTATTTAATTGGAACTTATTTTCTTAAGAAAATAAACCAAACCATTACAACACTTTTTAATTTGAGCTTGATTTCGAGTAGTAGAACACTTAGGCTAGATTGGGATTTGTTTGTTGATAGGATAGCAAGTTGCATGAGTTACCTGATTTTGAATATTGTAATTTTTTTTTTGTAGATCCAAGATTATCATATTATAAGTATGGATAAATCATGGATATCAAAGAGTAGATTATCTAAAGAGTTTGAGTTGGGTGCAGAGAACTTCATCAGATTTGGATTTTCCAATACAACTAATAGTTCTATACGTTGCCCTTGTTTAAAGTGTGGAAATTGTCAAAAACATAAAGCCAATGGTATAAGAGATCATTTATATTTTAATGGCATTGATGAAAGTTATAAGACTTGGTTTTGGCATGGTGAAGAGCTTTCTAATTCATCCTTTCATGGAGAATCCTCTAAGTGTATGTATGAGGAGAATGATGTTGGAAATATCAAAGAAATGGTTGAAATTGCTCATGAGCAATATTCAAAGGATCCAAGTGGTTTTGAGAAATTGCTTAATGATGCTGAAAAGCCGTTATACGAAGGATGCAAAAAATTCACCAAGTTGTCTACATTAGTGAAGTTGTATAACTTAAAAGTTAGACATGGATGGAGTAACATTAGTTTCCCAGAACTACTGAAAGCGTTAAAAGATATCTTACCTTCTCCTAATGACCTCCCTACATCAATGTATGAAGCAAAGAAAATGTTAGGTGCATTAGGAATGGAATATGAAAAGATTCATGCATGCCCTAATGATTGTTGCTTGTATCGAAAGGAATATGCCAACGCAATTGTGTGCCCTGAATGCGGTGAGTCTAGGTGGAAATATGGTAAAGATGCAAATAAGAAAAAGAAAATCCCTGCTAAAATAATGTGGTACTTTCCACCTATTCCACGATTTCAACGGATGTTTAGAAGTGTTGAATGTGCTAAAAACTTAACTTGGCATGCTACTGAAAGAGAAATTGATGATAAATTAAGGCACCCTGCTGACACTCCAGCTTGGAAGTTAGTCGATACCATGTGGCCAAATTTTAGTTCTGAACCCAGGAATCTTCGTTTAGCATTGTTAGCAGATGGAATAAATCCTTATAGTGATATGAGCTCCAAGTACAGTTGTTGGCCAGTCGTGATGGTGATTTATAATCTTCCCCCATGGTTATGTATGAAACGAAAGTTCATGATGTTATCAATTTTGATTTCGGGTCCAAAGCAACCAGGAGATGACATTGGGATATACTTAGAACCATTGATTGATGATTTAAAACTTTTGTGGGAAAGTGGTGTGCAATGTTATGATGCCTACAATGAGGAACTATTCAACCTAAGAACAGTTCTACTATGGACGATTAATGATTTTCTAGCCTATGGAAACCTTAGTGGATGTAGTGTGAAAGGGTATAAGGCATGTCCAATTTGTGAAGATAACACATCTTCAATACGATTGAAATATGGAAAAAAATGGCATACCTTGGGCATCGAAAATTTCTACCACATAATCATCCTTTTCGTCGTCAAAAGAAATCGTTTAATGGTCAGCGAGAACTTGGAAGTATTCCTGAACCTTTGTCTGGGGAGGTTGTATTTGAAAAAACTAAAGATCTTGACTTTCAAAGAGGAAAAATAAACAAAAAAAGAAAACACTCTAAAGGAAGCACCAAGAGTTGTTGGAATAGGAAGTCTGCTTTTCTCGAGCTCCCCTATTGGAAGCATCTTCATGTTAGACATTGTTTAGATGTGATGCATATTGAGAAAAATGTTTGTATGAATATTTTAGGTACACTTCTCGGTATTCCAGGAAAAACTAAGGACGGCTTGAATGCTAGACGTGATTTAGCTGATTTGAAGATTCGACCTGAGCTTACTCCTATTAATGGGGAGAAAAAAATTTTCATTCCCCCTGCTTGTTATACACTTACTAAGAAAGAAAAGCGGTTTCTTTTGAAGTCGTTATCAGCAATGAAAGTTCCTCGGGGTTACTCATCCAATGTTACGAATCTTGTGTCAATAGAAGATTCAAAACTGAATGGTCTAAAATCTCATGATTGTCATGTCCTCTTATAACAATTGCTCCCTATTGCCATCAGATCTGTGCTTCCAAAACATGTTCGATATGCTATAACTCGTTTGTGTCTTTTTTTTAATTCTATATGTAACAAAGTTATAGATGTTACACAAGTAGAGAAGCTGCAAGAAGACATTGTGATTACATTATGTTTACTAGAGAAGTACTTCCCTCCTTCATTCTTCACGATAATGGTCCATCTCACTGTACACCTTGTTAGAGAAGTAAAACTTTGTGGGCCCATTTATTTGCGATGGATGTATCCATTTGAAAGGTTCATGAAGGTTATAAAAAATGCTGTGAGAAATCGAAATCGTCCAGAGGGTTGTATTGCTGAAGGTTATATATTAGAAGAAGCTGTTGAATTTTGTTCAGAATTTTTATGTGGAGTAGATCCTATTGGACTTGGTTGTCAAAAGTTAAGAGACAATTCTGACTATTCAGAACTTGGTAGACCATTGTCAAGTGGAGTTACTAGCATACCTGAACGAGAGCTTTTATATCAAGCTCATCGATATGTTTTGGAGAATACCGTTGATGTGCAACCATATATAGAGTAAGTTCTTCTGTCTATAATCCATTTATTTCATTGAAATTCATGAAACTAAAAGTAATTACATTCTTGTTGTACTTCATAAGGAAACATTTGATTGCATTGCAACAACAACACCGAAGTAGATCAAAAAACCAGAAATGGATTCAAGATGAACACAATCGAACCTTCATATCTTGGTTACGAGAGAAGGTATAACTTGAAATTAGTTATTTAATATTATCCATTCTCATTTATATTCTAATTCTTTCAGTCGCTGTCACTTAGGTTGAAACAGAACTTGCAACAGGAGATGTTGAGGTTTCAGATAACTTGCGGTGGATTGCTCATGGCCCTCATCCAGTTGTTACTACTTACAATAGTTACGCTATTAATGGATGTCACTACCACACAAAGTCGCATGACAAGAATAAAACTGTACAAAATAGTGGAGTTAGTTTAGTTGCAAAAACAATGCAAGTATGTAGCTCGAAAGATAAAAATCCTATAATCGGAGAAATGTCCTTTTATGGTGTGATAGAAGAGATTTGGGAACTTAATTATAATTCATTTAAGGTTGCCATTTTTAAATGTGATTGGGTTGAAAATAGTGGTGGTATCAAAACTGATGAGCTTGGGTTTGTGTTAGTTGACTTAAGTAGAGTAGGGCATAAGAATGATTCTTTTATATTTGCAACTCAAGCAAAACAAATGTTTTTTGTTGAGGATCCAAGTGATAGTCGGTGGTCTATTGTTCTTACTCCACCACAAAGAGATTTTGCGGATCAATATAATGATGACGAACTTGGAGATACAGTTTTAAATTGTCAAGGAATGCCTAAAGCTACAATAGATATTGAATCTAGACTTGATTTCGATGAAAATACTCCAACATATGTACGAGCTGATTGTGAAGGCACATGGATTTCTAATGAGTAAATGTTTGGGTAGGTTTTTACTTATTAATTTGTATGAATATGTTGCATCTTATACTTAGCTAACTAAACTTTATTTTTTTTCTCAGATTCATTCTTATACAATGGAGCTACCAACTGATAAGGACTTAACACTTGGATTGGACGAGGTTGAAATAGGTTTGGATAATGCACATACAGATCACTTAGAACAAGTTGATGCATCAAAGAACGAGAAGAAGAAAACAAGAGAACTAACATTGATGCATGATGTTACAAGAATTAAGAGTACGGGGGAGAAAACAGTAGTTGAATACAATGAAAATGGAATACCTATTGGGGAGAATGGGCACAAGCTTCAATATTTCATTGGATCTTGTGTGCATCATCATATCCCCATCACACATGCATCTTGGAAGGTAGTGCCGACTGAATTAAAAGAAAAAATATGCAGCATGGTTGAGGTATGTAATAATCCTTTCTCTTTTTAATATCGTGGCTATCCTGCAGCTATGGTAGCCAATCATGCATAGATTGATACAATTATTGTATAGTTTAAGTTGTAGTATGTTGTGGCTATCCTGCAGCTATGGTAGCCAATTATGCATTGACACACTTATTGTATAGTTTAAGTTGTACTATGTTGTGGCTATCTTGCAGCTATGGTAGCCAATCATGCATACATTGACACACTTGTAGTTGTACTATGGTAGCCAATCATGCATATATTAGTTGTAGTTGTTCTAAATGAACGCATTGTTCGGTTTGTCTAGGGAGCATTCGTAGTTGATGGTCGAAGTAAGAAGGCCATTATGAAAACGGCTGGAGTTTCATTTCGTCAATTCAAGAGTTGGTTGACAACTCAATATATTATCCCTTTGATGGATGAACCACAACTCTTGATAGATTCACCTTCGTTGTATGCTCACATAATTGATAAACCTGTTTGGCAAGAGTTTGTTAGGTCAAGAATGTCTTCAGAATTTCAGGTATTAACCTTTTGTCTTGTAATCAAATCAATCATAGTATAAAGCACATGTTTGTTATTTTAATCTTTTTACGTAAAATTTGTATAGAAACTGAGAAGAGAACAGCAAGATCGAAGAAAGAGGAGTAAATATACTCATAATATGTCAAGACGTGGCTATGCTAATCTTGCCGAGGATATGGTAATTCAGAATGTTATTGTATTTTACAAATATATCCTAAAATGTAACTATGGTGTGCTTAATGATATACAGAAAAAGGGTTCTTTCGAAGAAAAGGATTTTGGACGAGCTAATATGTGGAAAAAAGCTCGGACAAAAAAAGATGGAGGATACATAAACGAAGATGTACAACAAGTTGCCAATGAAATAGTAAGATTCTCAATGCTACATTTGCACCAAATCACATGAATATATACTTCTAACGTATTACTGGTCATATTTAATCTTTTTTAGGATGAGATTTTGGATAAAGCACCCAATGAGGAATCACCCAATGATGCATTGACTCAAGCGTTGGATACTCCAGAATATGGCGGACGAGTACGTGGTGTGGGTGGTTTCATTACACCTACTGTTTATTTTCATCAAGCAAAGCCAAGAAATTCAAAGAAGGTGGATACAACCCAACAAATTATTGATGAAAATGAAGCTCTTCGTAAACGTATTCGAGAGTTGGAACAAAAAGTTCAAAGCATCCCAACATCGGAACATGGTAGTTGCTCCAAGAGCAAAGTCCAAGAGAAGGTAAAATGTTTGTTTCTAAAGTAAAGTTACAATATTAATTGTTTATCAAAGTGAAGCTATCATTTACTTGTGCTTTGAAAATATCGATGGTTTTAGGAGAAAGGTTTAGAAAATGTAGTAAAAGAGAAGAAAGGGATTGCTACTAGTGTACCACCGGTCTCTCTTACATCAAAGAAGAAGGTCGTAGAAGAAGAGGAAGTGAAAGAGGAGGAAGTGATTGCTACTACGCCGATGACAAAAAATGAGGTAAATGTGAAGGTGGATTGTAAGCAAAAAATTTTACGTATATGAGTTCTTAGATTGTTACTTACTTGTGTTAGGTAAAATCTTCAAGGCCAATGACAAAGGAGGTGGAAGTTACTAGTGAACCATCAAATCTACCAATACAATTGAAGTATATTCTTAGATATGCTGAAAGGGTAATGGTTGATGGGTCTAGTTTTTCATTTCAACTACCTCTTGAGTTATTTGGTATATCTCGAAAGAGTTATGTTTTGCGAGAAGATGTTATTGATTTTTGAAACATGCAAAAAGTTAAGACTTTATCAATGGTGGCTTATATTACGTAAGTAAATGTTACTTCTTCATGATATATATATTCACACTTTTTAGTTAGTAGTGTATGCAATTAAATGTTACTTCTTCATGATATATATATTCACAATTTATTGTAGGTACTTATACTCACTCATTATTGATTTAAAGAAGGTTTCAAAGTACGTTTTTGTAGATCCATCTCTTATTTCAGCTGGCCATAGTACTCGAGAGATTAGAGCTCGAAACCTTTGTAGTAGATTAATGACTTCCAAACAAGATCAATTGGTTGTTGCTCCTTATAATCCTGGGTAAGTATAATTTTTATCAATTTAAACTTGCATTAGTATGAAAATACTAATTACTTGCATATTTATTTCATTTAGGGATCATGGTCATTAGTAATTATTAATCCATATGATGATGTGGTGTACCATCTTGATTCCTTGAGAACAAGCTCCCGAGATGATATTAAATATGTAACGAATATGTAAGCTAACTATATTTATGTTTCTTTATTTTTAATCACTAAAGAAATTAGTTCATTTTAATTTATACTATACTTTGGGAAATGTAGGGCCTTGACGATTTTCCAACTTAGAAGAATTTGAAAAAGACCAGAAAAACAACATTCTGGAAAGCGGTAAAGGTATATATATTTATAAATTTATTTACAATTTAATTTAGCACATAATCTAATATGCATTGTTATTTGGTTTTGTGTTATAGTGTCCTTTACAGGTAGGAACTGTTGAATGTGGATATTATGTCATGAGATACATGCGCGAAATCTTGGGCAAGGACACAAGCATTATTACTGATGCGGTATGTTTTTAAACTACTTACATTGTAACGTTATAAATACTATAATATGACTATTTTTTTAACAAAGTGTCTACTTGACTTTTTATGTTTTATAGATTGATACAAGAAACTTGTACTCACAGCTTGAATTGGATGAAGTACGAGTGGAGTGGGCTGAATTTTTATCCCGGTACATATGATAGATACACCTAGATATGATCTTCTTCTTAATTTTGTAAATGGCTAACATAGGAGAATGCCCATAACATTTTTTGTGTAAACGTTTTGTTCATAGCCATTATACTTATAGATGATGCAATAGATGCAAGGGGATAGATACTTTAGTTTTGGTATACAAGATAGCTATTATTATTGGTTATATAAGAGGTAGCTATTATTATTGTTGATTTTGGAATAGGCCACAGATAGAAAATTTTAGTTGGCTATATTTGGATTGGAATTATGTAATTGTTGATGACATTGGTGAGAACAAATGAAATTATTGTTGGTTTACTTAATTATTTTGTCATTTTCTTGTTGCGTAACTATACTAGTTCTGAAAATTTTATTTTGTTGATGGATATGTTTTATTGAAACAAATGTATCTAATGCAAGAACCAGAAAATAAAAAATTTGTATATTTAATATACATTAATAAACAGTACTATACATAACGTTAAATATATGTCAAGTATACGATATTCCTTTACATGTAAAAACGTCAAGTATATGTTTACTTGACACGTATAAGACGTCAACTATACAACATTACTTGACACATAAAAGGTGAACTTTGATGGATTACTTGACGTTAATACAGTGTCAAGTAAACGTATACTTGATGGTTTTTTGGTGTCAAGTAAAGGGATACTTGACGGTGGTTTAGTGTCAAGTAAACGTATACTTGACGTTGTTTTAGTGTCACACAGACGTATACTTGATGGTTTTTAAGGGTCAAGTATACTTATACTTGACGGTGTTGTAGTGTCAAGTATACATATACTTGACAGTTTTTTAGTGTCAAGTAATCAGACTATACTTGACAGTCGATTACTTGACGCTTTTAAAAACGTCAAGTAAACGTTTACTTGACACTGTTTTAACGTCAAGTAATCCGATTTTTGTAGTAGTGTTACTTTTATATCATTTTAGGACCGAAGGTGTAGAATGACGCGTACACACCTCTTTGATAGACTTTTTGTTATGTTTGCGTTTTCTTGTATTATGAGAACTACATTTTTTGTATTAAACTTACTAATATTTTGTGAACTTATTCGTATTATTAATTTTAAATCTTTTTTTTTTTACTTTGTGATTGTATTTCTTAATTTCTTAATTTATATTGAATTTGTTTTAATTTAATCGAAAACGTCAGGAAAAATATTTGAGCAATCCAAACGTTGCTGTGAATGTTTGAACAAAATATTTTAGGGGAAAAATTAGAAATTAAATATTAAAAAAAATTATAAAAAGGAATTCCCGACGCAATGGAACGTTGGGACTAGGATGCGTCAGGGAAGGGTGTCCCGACGCACAAAAGATGTCGGGAAAAACGTCGGAAGAGGCATTCCCGACGTCGCGTCATGCGTCGGCATAAGGTCCGTCGGGGAAGAGGCATTCCCGACGTCACTATGGCCGACGCATGTCACGTCGTCGGGAGAGGCATTCCCGACGCCGTGTTGGTACGGCGTCGGGAATGCCTCTCCTGACGTTTGTCCCGACGCCGTGAAATACGTTGGCATATCCTTTCCCGACGTATTTTTTATTTTTGTCGACGTTTTTGTGCGTCGGGAGTACCCCCGTCTCTTGTAGTGTTGGTTTACTTATTATACTCAATTATTTGTTTTTTTTTTCTTTTGTACTGTAACTACTCATTGGAAAGTTTATTCTGTTGATGGATGTTTTTTATTGAAATGAATGTACCTAATGTAGGAAACAGAAAATGGAAAATTTGTATATTTAATATATTAATAAACATTATACATTACATTAAATACATGTCAATTATACTATCTTTAATCAAATATACTATTTTACTTGACGGTTTTTTAGTGTCAACTATACAATTTTACTTGCAATGTAAATAGTATCAAGTATACGATCTTGCTTGACGTGCAAAAATTGTCAAGTATACGTTTACTTGACACGTAAAAGGCGTTAAGTATACAACCTTACTTGACACATAAATAGCGCCAAGTGCGATGAATTATTTGACGTTAATACATTGTCAAGTAAACATATAGTTGACAGTTTTTTAGTGTCAATTAATCTGACTATACTTAATAGTCAATTAGTTGACACTTTTAAAAACGTCAAGTAAAGGTTTACTTGACACTGTATTAATGTTAAGTAGTCAAATTTCTGTAGTAGTGAAGTTAAAAATTTCGCTTGGAGATTTTCAGAAAACATGTGAAACAGAGGATGTTGAAAATTAAACATGTAAGTTATATATGAATTAATATATGAGAGTTAAGAAATTAAAGGACGTGAAAGTTAATTTAGCAAGAGTTTCACGTTAGTTAAGGAGGATTTAAATTGTTGTATTTAATTATAGTATGAGTTATATGCTCGTAACAATCCTATAAATATAGGATTGAAATGTTGTAATATAAGTTATCCAAGTGTAAGTTGAATACATACAAAAAGTCTTCCAATAATTTTTTATTTAATCCCATAAAGAATTTTGAGATGCATATATAAATTAGCAAGGATGGGGGATTTGAAAGAATTATTAGAATGAAGAAACAGAATAAACCTTAGGACCAAGTTCTATGAACTTCATGGTAACAACTTCTTCGGTCTGTATGCTTTTCATTTCTTTTTTTTTTCTTTTTTTTATTTTTATTTTTTTTTGTTGAAGTGTTCTTTGTCTAAAATAATATATTTAAACTTAAAAGAGAAGATTTATTTAAAAGAGAAGATAATCAATGAATATTTGATTCTCCTATATTTAGGGAATCACTCCAACTATCTCCAAGATATAAAATAAGTTCCTATTCTTTAGGGATCTTATTTTAGAAGATACAAGTTGGGTTATATATGTTCTCTGAAGAGGGTTGAAACGTGTGTGAAAAATAGAGAGAAACGCTTTGGTGCTGATACGAAGAAGTTACTTCCGATTCATCATTGAAGCGACTGCGGCTGTAACAAAAGGTAGTCTAATTTTCATGACTTCTGGAGCAACATGACTACCTAAAATAGAGTTCTGCGGATGAGTAATATACAAAGTAATAGAGTCACTCATACACTCAGGGGGAGCCTGACCATCAGATGCTGTTGACGGGAGTCTTCTTTATTCCAGGGGGAGCTTAGAGTCTGATGTTAATACACGTGTCATATAGTTATAGTATTGAGAAGTATACATAAGCTATATTGATGTTTTGATGTTTACAGTGACTATTAATAAAATTATTCATCTGAGTTGTGCGCATCTCCCCAGACGTAGGCAATATTGGCCGAACTGGGTTAACAAAGTCTCATGTGTTATTCTCTTCTGATGTCTCACTAGTTATTACAAACATTATTAACCGCAGTCATAACTTAAGGGTCCTTGATTATAATTTATTGTTTTTCATTTTGTAACACTGTAACGTCCAGCATCCAATTCTTCAACAAATTTGTACTTCTCCATTTCTAAACCCTCAAAATCAACACCAATGGCAAAGGATTGAAAATAGAGTTTAGTGATCAGATATCTGAAGTATTGTCAAATAACTTGGTCATACACCCTCTCCTTCATTTTCTTTCTTTTTCAATATATTGTATATCTGAAGTGTGATTTTTTTAATTTTTTTAATTATTATTTTTAAAAAATTGCTTGGCCAAACAATTATGGGAATCAGATCTGAAGTCTAACTATTTTTTTTCTAATTATTAATAATTACATTAACCAAACAAACCCAAATAAGTTGTTTGGTCAACTCTCATATATATAAGTTCGATTCCAAGTTGTTATTTGTATTAATAATACCATGTACTGACCTCATCCAAATGACACCATATTTAATTTTGTTGTAGAATTTCTAACATTTGACCTTATGAATTACAAATCCCATTTCTCCTTTTACTTAATCCATGAAGTTGCTTTTGATGGGTTAATTCTGAAGGTGAATACATATAGAAACGTTGTTTGTCGCTATTTATCTTATATAGTGACTTTGCAAGTTTGTCGCTAAAATTTAAGTTTTAACAACATATAAAATTGTTACTAAAAGTGGATCAATTCTCATTCCACGTATCTATTGGAGCATATTTAAGCACCAGTAAAAATATTTTATTAATATAAAAAATAATATTCAATTGAACATAACAACCTATTATATTAGTACAAAACTAGGTCGTCTGAATATAATAAAAGTAATATGGCATGTGTATACACAACTTAACTTTGAAACAATAAAACAATTAACTAATGGGAAACTTACAGGTTTGTCTTTTCATCTTTCTTTTGCATAAATGTAACAAAACATCAAATTATTTACGGCCCGTAGAATAAAGCTCGTAAAGTTAGCCATTTTTTTAAATATTACAGGTTTTCCTTTCCATCTTTCTTTTGCGACTCGTCTTCCTCCTGTGATTTCGTCTTTCTTCTTTCCTATTTCTTTTATACAATTTCTTTCAATCATCATTCTTATTTTTCAATTCTTTATTTACATCGTTTAATCTTTTCGTCGTTTTTCTTCTTTTCCTCTTTTTTTTTTTTTCGCTTTTCCATCGTCTTTCTACTTTTCCTCTTTTTTTTTTCGCTGCAATTTCTTTTCATCGTCTTTCTTTCTTTCTTTTTTTTTACGTCGTGTACAAAAAATAGCAAAATCTAAAAGATCGTGTATAAAAAATCTTGGAAAAAGATCATTTAGATTAGAGTAGGTAAACTATCGTGTAAAAAAAATAAAAAACCAAGTATAAAGAATCTTGAAAAACAATCATTTAGATTGGAGTAGCCAAATGTAAATAATCGTGTAAAAAAGTAAACAATCGTGTAAAAAAAATAAAAGATTGTGTATAAAGAATCTTGAAAAAAAAATCATTGAGATTAGAGTAGCCAAATGTAAACGATCGTTTAAAAAAAGTAAACGGTCGTGTAAAAAAAATAAAAGATCGTGTATAAAGAATCTTTAAAAAATCATTTGGATTGGAGTAACTAAATATAAACGATCGTGTAAAAAAAACTAAACAATCGTGTAAAAAAAGTATACGATCGTGTAAAGGAATCTAAACGATCGTGTAAAGAAATCTAAACGATCGTGTACCAAAAAAATTAAAAAAATTGTGTACCAAATTTTGAAATAAAAATCATTTAGATTTGGATCTCCAAATATAAACGATCTTGTAACCAAATTTAAACGTAACCAAATTAAACGATTGTGTAACAAAATTATACGATGAAATTGAAAAAGATAAATTGTAGTCATATCTAAACGATCGCGTATAAATTGTAGTCACATCTAAACAATCGCAAATATATTACGCGCGCGTTATTGACGATGTGGTTGACGGGACATTTTTGGTATTTTACACGGTGGACCTATGGGCTTTTTCCGTTTTTTGAATTGTTCTATAAATCGTAAATATTTTGCCATTTTTTATATTTTCGAAGACAACCTTTCATTTATCATTTTCCATATTTTTATTTGTATATATCTTATAAAAATTTTGCCTATTAACATCTGACGCTTACATTTCCTCTAAACTAAAATTGATCTCAAGTTTTACATTATACTGAGTAAAAAATTAATCGAACTCTTATTTATCTAATTAACTTAATTATTATTATTAATATAATATTAATTATTTATTATTACTAGTTGGGAATCTCTATTTAAAATTTTCTATTTTAAATTTTAAATTGTGATTTAATTGTTCACCGTAAAAAAACTAAACTTCAATGAAATTGTGTTATAAAAGGTTTTTAATGTCAATTGTCTGTTTCAGTGCCTAATATCTTCAAGTTCAGTTGTACACCATCTTCTATGTAGTTTTTTTATTAATTTTTTCAATAATTGCCTAATATGTTTAAGCATTTTTAAAATGTCCAATCCATTGGTAATTTCGGTCAAAGAGTTAAAATCGTTATTATATATCTTGGTTTAAGTCAGCAAATGTTCACCATCGTATTTTGTTTAAAAAAAACATGTATATGTATAGATTGTTTGCAGTAATGCATGCTTGCTATAATAATATATGTATATTTGTTGTTTGCATGACAAGCCAACAATTTTCTGTTTCACCTGTAAAGGCACAAAACCCAAACCTAAAATATAACAATCGATACAACTATACACTCTACAAACAAAAAAAAAAAAAAAAAAAAAAAAAAAAAAAAAAAAAAAGAAAAAGAAAAAGAAAAACTAAATACAAAGTTGTAACCTGAAATACAATAACACACTTTCCAGAGAGAAAAACTACAATACACGTTATTTTCAAGTAAAGCTAAACAAATGATCTCAACACCATTTTATTTAAACTAAATGTTAAGGAATTAAATAATCCAAGCATAAAAGAAACAAAATGAAGTTCCTCTCAAGTTAGGAACTATATATACATTATCTAATTATATGTATTATTTTGGAAACTTTCATAAATGTCGACCCGTCTAACAAAGACCATAAAGTTAGTCATTTTTTATATATTTCAGGTTTGTCCTTCCATCTTACTCCTCTGGGAATCGTCTTTCTTCTTTTATTGTTCTATTTTTTTTCGCTACAAATCGTCTTTCTTCTTTTTTTACGTTCCAAATCTAATTTCTTTCTATCATATTTCATATTTTTCTCTTTTTTTCTGCTGCCGTGCATCACCTTTCTTCTTTTCCTTCTCTTTTTTTATGTCGTTGAGATTTAGATAACCAAATCTGATTTCTTTCCATCGTCTTTTTTTTTTTTTTTTTTTCTGCATGCATCGTCTTTCTTCTTTTCCTCCTCCATTTTACATCAATCTAAAAGATTGTATATAAAAAGAATCTTGAAAAAATTGTTTTAGAAAATTTTTTAAAAAATATTTAGCCAAATCTAAACGATCGTGTACGAAAGAATCTTGAAAAAAATAAACAATCATGTAAATAAATCTAAACGATCGTGTACCTTTAAAAACATCTTTTAGTTAAATCTAAACGATCGTGTAATCAAATTAAACGATAGAATTGAAAAAATAAATCGTTTAGATTTAGTTATCCAAATCTAAATGATCGTGTACCAAACAATAGCCAAATCTAAACGATCGTGTACCAAATATATTACGCGCGTTGTTGATAGGGCATTTTTGGTATTTTCCATGGTGAGCCTATGAGCTTTTTTCGTTTTTAGAATTGTTTTATACAGTGTAAATATTTTGCTGTTTTTTTATATTTTTTTTCCCTATTGTTTTTGTCTAAAAAATAACTTAAAGCTCTCTACAGCAATAACGAAGACGACTTTCTTAATTTCATTCATAGAGTCATCTCCCTAGTCTCAAGTTGCCTCTCTAGGAGCTTATTCTTTGAAAAGAAAAACAAACATGGTTAGTGGCCTTTAAAGCAGCAGTCTAACGAAGACCAATCATTTTCCACTAAACATTACATTTCTAAAACAGGTAAATCATTTATCATCTTATTCTTCTTTTTAGTCAAGCACCTTGGGCAGTTTCTCTAGTGTCCATCTTCTTACAATTTAAAGGTTTTGACCGTATGGGTAAGTTCATGATGTATACAACAACTAATATGCAAGATCCCAATAATTGATTTCCAAGTAATAATATGCGTAAGAATTAAAGAAATGAATTAATTGCAATTAATAGACATGATGAGGTTGGCCTACCAAAACGATTTTTTCAACTAAACTGTAACCCAACCTTACCGTAGTATTGGCAAGACGGGGTTGAACCCGTAGGAACCAGAAATTAATTTAATGTTAGATTAATTATAATTGGAAGTTAAAAGGAATTTATTTGGTGGAATGTGTTGGATTAATTATATATATATATATATATATATATATATATATATAAAAGTATGTATATTTAATTAAAGATTTTGGAATTTGGTGTAGAATATTATTAATTATATAGTTGTGGTTTTATAATTAATAAGTGAAAAGTTGACGATTATATATTAGAATATAATTATTGGGAAAAGAAATTAATATCCCAAATTTTTTTGGGACTTTTTATTAATTATCTTAAATTAAGGGTGTTAGAACTACACTATGGAAAAGAAAACATCTAAAACTTGAAAATATAAAACTCCATCAATTAACTTCATATTCATCCAACCTATAAATAACCTGTTTAAACAAGTCTTATATAAACATAAGTAAAACCAGAGTCTCAACTGCACGACACTATTGCATAACAAAATTCAAAAGTTCTTTATTAGTCTATTACAGACACAACAACTACATCCTTTACTAACTTAATTACAACCCAAAATGCATGAATAGAATGAGTCGTACATAAAATACTAAGTCAAACTTCTAGTAGAGTAGGCAGATTTCTATCCACTAGAAGAATTTTGGCCTTTAATGTCGGTTTAAAACCGACATTAAAGGCCTTTAATGTCACTTGGCAACCGACATCTTTGTGAGCGTTATTAAAGGCCTTTAATGTCGGTTGGGCTTTAATGTCGGTTTAAAAACGACATTAAAGGCCTCTTTAATGTCGGTTTAAAAACGACATTAAAGGCCTTTAATGTCAGTTTTCAACCGACATCTTTGATGGTGTTATTGAAGCCCTTTAATGTCGGTTGGGCTTTAATGTCGGTTTGAAAACGACATTAAAGCCCTCTTTAATGTCGGTTTGTCAGTTTTCAACCGACATCTTTGATAGTGTTATTGAAGCCCTTTAATGTCGGTTGAACTCTGATATGTCGGTTTAAATCCGACATTAAAGCCTAGTTTTTTTATTCATTTTTACAAATTTATTTTTATTTAATTGTTACATTATTGTCCTATAGACCGACATTGGGTCAATGTAGATAAATATGTTTTTCACACGCCAACAAATCAATGAAATTCATATTATGTTAGAAACTATAACATTTGTCTTTTACATTTGAATACACAAAATAAAATATTAATATTATGTTTATATATACATTCTACAATAGTACATGAAAAAAGATTCTAATATAAGAATTAAATAATTAAAAATCCTAAATGCCTTCTCAGTCTTCAATTTTCAACGGTCGCTTGACCATTTCTACACAATCGCTTAGCTTTCAACCCGATATCACTTCAATTATCTACAAACAATATCCAAATAAACCATTTATATGAATAACAAAGCTGTTTGAAGTACTGAAATTGCAGAAAAGGATGAAAAGTTCTTAATATTGCCCACCAAATGAATAATCAACATTTTTTTACATAACATTATTATGAAAACCAATATCAATCTATAAAGAAATAAGCAACATCAACGCAATAAGCTGAAAAGTAAAGCTCAGTTATAGTAACTTCATTATCTGCTGATACTTGGAGATGAATAAAAATGAAAACAAAAACCTTATGATTCAAGAGAAAGAAAAGCTACTTTACGTGAAAGGATTAAAAAAATTAAAATAGAAGAAAAAGACTAAGAAAAAGAAAGTCACCAGTCCCTGCCTTTCAAAGTATTTTGCCCCCTCATATGCCAAACCAATTGTCTGACCTAATGTGGCAGGCATTTGCTTCCATATGTGGAAACACAGTATGATTACGATATGAAAAGTAAAACCATCATACCCTATCAGCATTGCTACTCCCTTAGGAGGTTACGATAAGTAAACACATTTGCCCTCACATTTTACATTTCACCAATTAGCAAAGGCAGGAATTTTTTGCGAGCTTTAGAACCTTAGGATCATTCTATATCTCTGTTGTTTAACACCAAAAACTGATTTTGTCATTTTAACGTTTCATGAGAAAAATGAAGAAAAGATATGGTAACAACAACTGTTTTCCATCTAATCATATTGAGACCTTGCTTCTCCTATTCTATCTTAAAAAAAAAACTACTCTTTTACTCAACCTCAATGTCATCACCAATCTACACATGATAATATTCCCTTTTCCACATTTCTTTCCTAGTCCATGCATGGGTAATATACTTCCTTCCAGAATGAGATTTCTTTCTTTACCCCATTTGAAATAATTTTGCATGCCTCCACCATTCCACTTTTACTCATGACCTTCTCCATTCACAAGACAGTCTCACAACTTTAATTGTTGATAAAGGAAATTATTCACAAGTTTATATTACCCTTTCCTAACCAGCCTGCAAGTATGAGTTAAATGAATAAAGAGGAGAGCATCTTTCCACCTTTATCAACCATACTTCACTTCTAACAATCCAACCAGAAGGTTGTCATGCTGCCACATTTTACTAGGAATAGTGTCATGATATTCAATATATTTATCATGGCTTCATAATGTTTGTTATCGAGTTTCTTTATATTTAACTTATTGATTATCTTTATCTTGCTTTATGGCTCTTAAGACCTCAAAAGGTACTAACAAATAATGTTTCAAAGTCATAAAGTACACGAAGCAAATAATCTTTTAGAACTACTACGTTATAAAATAAAAATAAATAGGCAAGAAGGACATGTCAAAATTCTATAGAACAAAAGAACAAGTAGAAAGTTCATATTAAAGAATTATCATGAACAAGATAATTAAATATTAAGGAAACGAAAATTATAGACATATGTATTTTATCTTACCATCTGTTAATGTTTTTACTCCAGAAAGAACGTTATCAAGACTCTCCGCTTTCAACATCGCATAAAATGAAGGGTATTGACGTACATCCTACAGCAATCCAGAAGTTTGTATGGAAATAATGAATAGTGTAGAAATGTCAATGTTTTGAATTTTTGTGGAATTAATACCTGAACCTCAAACAACAAACATTTATTGAAAAGTATCAACGCTCCAGACTGAATTCTGTACCAAAGAAGATGGTTAAAAATTATTGGGAAATAAAATTGCTTGCAACTCTGACATTTGTGTTGGTTTGTCTAGTTCAAGACTATCTCCCCAAACTATAAATTAACGAGCCAATAACAACAAAGAATCCATGTAATGTTTCACAGCCATAGCAACTCAAATGTCTCCAACACTGTAACTAAGAAAGCAATTTTATAATGGGAAAGTTCTTTACAATACCGATTGTAATTACCAGTAGCACATCTTCCTTCCACTCTCTTTAGGCCATCTAGAACCAATTATATATTGCACAAGAGAAATCAGTGTCAAAAATCAAAACACTAAACCAACAGATAAACAAGTAAAGATTCCCAAGAAAACTACTACTAAAGTGAACCCAAAAGCTTAAGCTAATATCTTTTATTATATTACTAACACTCTCACCTTCATGGGAGTGAACTCAAATTTTAATTTGATTACAAAACCTGACATGTAAACTATTAATATTCATAAGGAATTTGAAATCAAGACTCCTCAAAAAGGATACTATCTTGTCTATACATTGTGTCTAAATTGCCAATAGACATGCCATTTGTTACTAATTCAAGTCACTAGATGCTCAGTTAGGTATTCAGATGTTAAGCCTCTCTTAAACAATGGAAGCTATTGTGGTTATTTGTAGTTGAAGTACACTAGTTGACTTTACACGGTAAAAAATTCAACTGTCAAGAGTAAGAATAGCCTTTACTTAAAAGAAAGATGAGTAAGAGGTAGAGGTATCCTAGTGCAGAGTTCAGTATAAAAGCAAAGCCCATTTGGTAGTGACATGATTTTATTCTTGTAGCAAATACTTTGATAACAGAGTTGGTGTCACGGGGTATTCCCATTTTTTGTGCGCCATTGCTTGGTTATTGAGTTTTTTGTATGATGTGTGCTGTGTACTTGGAGCTCTTGAGTGAGAGAGAGGCTTGATTTTTGCACGATCTTGTTTACATATTTAGTACTTTTAATACCATCTAGCACAAGCTTAAGAATGTTAAAAAAAATCTAATAGAATTACCTTTTAGCTGAGTAAAGAAAGGCTTCTGAACATGAAGCTCAAAGTTTACCGTCTTTAGAACCTGCAATGTACAAGCAAAACCTAGATTAGACATAGGAGATGGGTGTTGGAAATTGTCACGATTATAAACTCGATCAATCAATGATATGAGTAAAAGCACTTGCATTTACTAATTCAGCTCGTCCTTCAGCAATCTCATTACATTCTTCTTTGTCCTCCAAGTCATCTAGTGACCCACACGATGCTTCGGAAACTGACTTCAAAAGAGCAGATACTAGGTCCTTATACAATCTGGAAACATCTGATAGAGAATTTGACATATCGAGTGTGAAGATAAGTATTTCTCAACCCCTTGTTATTCATATTATATAAATCAAAAACAGGAAAGTTTGTTTAACCTTATGCTTGCTGAAGTAAAGAGAACAAGTGCGTTTGGATAATATAAAGCCAAAATAAAATAAAACAAAAATCAAAAGATAAGATGTGTGCTGTGTACTTGGAGCTCTTGAGTGAGAGAGAGGCTTGATTTTTGCACGATCTTGTTTACATATTTAGTACTTTTAATACCATCTAGCACAAGCTTAAGAATGTTAAAAAAAATCTAATAGAATTACCTTTTAGCTGAGTAAAGAAAGGCTCCTGAACATGAAGCTCAAAGTTTACCGTCTTTAGAACCTGCAATGTACAAGCAAAACCTAGATTAGACATAGGAGATGGGTGTTGGAAATTGTCACGATTATAAACTCGATCAATCAATGATATGAGTAAAAGCACTTGCATTTACTAATTCAGCTCGTCCTTCAGCAATCTCATTACATTCTTCTTTGTCCTCCAAGTCATCTAGTGACCCACACGATGCTTCGGAAACGGACTTCAAAAGAGCAGATACTAGGTCCTTATACAATCTGGAAACATCTGATAGAGAATTTGACATATCGAGTGTGAAGATAAGTATTTCTCAACCCCTTGTTATTCATATTATATAAATCAAAAACAGGAAAGTTTGTTTAACCTTATGCTTGCTGAAGTAAAGAGAACAAGTGCGTTTGGATAATATAAAGCCAAAATAAAATAAAACAAAAATCAAAAGAATAATAGTATTTCGACAGTCATATAATTGAAAAACACATAACATATCATCTCGTTTGCTTTGTTCAGAAACGAACAAGCATTAAAATTGCCCATGAAATAGCACAGAGGAATCCAAATACAGTGATCTCAAAGAAATAGGAGGAACCCATTACAGAGAATAGCTTAGCACTTCAATAAATCATAAACTACAATCACTTATCTATTTAGTTCTTTTTTATTAAAAATCAAACAAACAACACCATAAAGTTCCAGAATCTAATTAGAAGTAGAACATTTCTCCTTTACCACTGAATCCGCTACCAAAGTCAACGACTCCAGACAAGTAAATTACAAAATAAACAGAGAAAAACGCGAGTTTTAGAACAACAGGGTTTCTTGATTTTCTTTGCAATTTGTGTGATTGAATTGGAGGCTAAAACAAGAATGACCATACTAACTTTGAAATTGAAAAGTCGATAGTGAGCAAATTTCATGGAAATGAGCAAATGGGAGAGCCGTGTCCGGCAATGAAATGGTTTGATGGGGAAATTATGAAATATCAAAGCCTTTGAACAAATGAAATAATCCAATGTTAGAGCAAAAATATCTTTGATGCTATTTTATAGTTTTACACCCAAATTAAAGCCTCTGCTTTCTCCTATGTCCTCATGAGTAGACATTTTCTCCCCCAGTTAATTCCAATTTTCAAAATTAATTGAAAAATTATGAATTCCAACTACCCAAATTAAATCAATTGCCCTAAAATCTCAAAGAACCCAAAAAAATTGAATAAAAATGGACAAGAAAAATAAGGATATCATCAATGAAAAGAATAGAAATATCGACATACCCAAATCTGCCTTTCGTTTCAACTCGCCAAAATCAAACTCAATTTACAGTACTTATCCAAAAATCACCCGAAACAACTTTTACCCTTGCTGGACAGCTCGTAGAAAACCTCCAAATTCCAAATCTAACAACATAGAGAGGCAGAGATGGAAAATGGCTCACCGTAACGTGGGACGGAGGTGCAAGCTGTGGCTGGGCGACGCTGAGATATGGAGAATGCTGGGAGAGGAGAGACTTTTTTCTTGATGCAAAGTGAAAGAATGAAGATATTTTAAATGATACAAGAAATACGACGACGAACGAGCACGAGCTACGTATGAGAGATGGCTGTGATGGTGGGGACGGCGACTGATCAGAGAAGAGATGGGAGAAAGTGATGAGATTGAGAAAGGAAGAAAGGGAAGAAATGTTGAGAGAACACTTCTTTCGTGCGTGGGGTTTGGTAGAGAAGAAAGGAGAAAAGAGTAAAGTAAGAGAGAGAAAAATTCAACTTTTTACAAAATTAAAAAAATAAAAAATAAAATAAAAAAGACCTTTAATGTCGGTTCTAAAAAACATGATGTTTAATGTCGGTTTTAAACCGACATTAAAGATAGAACTTTAATGTCGGTTTAAAACCGACATTAAACATCCGCCTTTTGAAAACCGACATTAAAGCTTATTTTTCATTTTTTCCACCCGACATTAAAGACCAGATTTCTTCTAGTGATCAGATATCGAAACCATGATCTCTACTTATAAGAAAAATAAAATAATGAGCTATAAAGCCCATGATTGACAACTTTTAAAAAAAGAACATGTTTACTGAAACAAGTATGCAAACACTTAGAAAGAAAATTTTATACAACACTTTTCTAGGCAAGTATTTCTAGCAAAGAAACTCATGGCTAACGATCAACTAGAATAACATTACTATGTTGTGGTAGTGCATGCCCAGTACCCCTAATATCTAGTATCGTTGTCACAGAGTACGCTCAACGTCAACAAGGAAACATAATCGTGTGCACACGGTATCCTCCAACCTTAGGCTCAATATCACAGTCATGTAGCTAGTATAGATCTTAGAAATATCAAAACATTAAATCATGCTTTGATTTCAAGTATACTTGCTTAAATCTCAACTTATCTTAACTTGTACTTAGCTACTAGCGCCGTTTAACATGATGCCACTCTTACATCATGCTTGCTTACACATATCTTTATCTTAGATATTTTCATAAACTCAACATCCAAATGTTCTGCTCAAAATTCTCATGTTCAAGGAAACATATTCAAATCGAATGCTTTAAAACTTAAACCACGCATACTCATTTATAATTCTCGTCCAACTCTTTCTAAACTTGAAACTCATGCATTTAAAGCCATCCATAACTCAAGTATAAATTAAATACTTTAACTCAAAACATACTATAAATATAACTTAGTAAACAAGTTTAGAAATTCATTTGAAACTCATTTTTTTCATTGACAAACTTTCGGCTAGTTCTTCAATCTATAGATTTGTCCTATTTCTTCTTAACCTGAAGATAACAAGAAACTCAAGTCAATCCTTCAGGTTCGAAACTAAAACAAATTTCTCAATTACTTCTCTTTCCCTTTTTCTACCCAAAGGAAAACCTTTTCAGGCCAACCTTGTGTCTCTTTGAACTCTTGATGGCCTTAGCTTGCTCAAAACCACTTCTACAAGCTTGCCCTAGCTCAAAACAAGCTCTTGAATAGATTTAGAGTTTAACCAAAACGACATAAATTAGCAAAACTTGCTCTTAAGCTTCTTAAACAAAGAAGAGGAAGCTTAAACTTACTTGGATACAACCCTCAAGCTTTATCTTTTCTTCTTCAGTTCCAAGTTGCCAAAATCCTTACTTCTTTGCATGTCTCTTGATCGAAAACCTCAACTAAATCTTGATCGGAGACACTTTCTTGCTTGGCTCCCAAAACTCTCAATCTCTTCTCCACTCTTCTTTCTATTTTTCTCTTGAAGTGGAATGGTGCAAAATAAGAGAAATGAGAGTGCTGGATTTAAAATAAACTTTGCACTTGAACAATGCTAAACCTTACACAATAGAAATTTCTAAAAAATTTATCCACACAAGTCCTTTAATGAACTCGAGCGAGAGCAGCACGAGATCATTTGAGATCTGTACACCTCTCAGTTAGATTATGCCCAAAATTTGCCCAAAAACCCTTAAATTTCCTTCCCTACTTCCAATCTCAGTCAGGAACGGCCTCGAGATGGATTGAGGTTCCATCTTTAAACCTTTCTATCTTTCATCTTTGCCAGCAAGCACCGAGATGCTCATGACTTATCTTTAGGATTTACTTTCTATCTTAAATCTTGCTCAAGATTGCTCAAGGTTTCCAAGATTCATTACTCAAACCCCTTCTGTCTTTCCTCTCGGTCGGGCAAGACTAAGTCTTAGCACCTTTCTCCCGAGATTACTTTAATTAAAGTTGTCTGTCTTTTCTCTCGATCGAACATGACTGAGTTCTTGAGCCTCTACCCCGAGATTCCAATTTAGGAGTACTTTTTTTGCTTCACTAAACTTTGGGATATCATTTCGAGTTGCTTGATATGGCCTGAGACTCCTTGGGCAAACTCTTAGCTTTTCTCAACACTTAGCAAGCAAATGGGATAGAAGATATGGGTATTACAACTCACCAATCCCTTTAATAAATTTTGTCCTTGAAATTTAAAATTATTAGTTGAAGAGTGAGGGATACTTGCTCCTCATCTGATCTTCTATCTCTCAAGCTACTTTTTCCACCCCCGTGCTGTCTCTGAATGACCTTCATAAGTGAGATGGTCTTGTTTCTTAACTCTTGCTCTTTCATATCAAGAATCTGCGCAGGCTCTTCCTCATAACTCATATCTTCTCTTAACTCAACTGGTTGCTCATAAAACATGAGAAGAATCTAGAATGTACATTCTTAGCATGAATACATGGAACACATCATGTATTCGAGCAAGCTTTGAAGGCAACTCAAGTCTATAAGCTACTGACCCAATTTGTTCCACTATCATAAAGGGACCAATATATTTAGGGCTTAACTTACCTTTTCTACCAAAATGAAGGACACCCTTCCAAAGAGATAACTTCAAGAAAACTTGATCTCCCACTTCAAACTCAAGCTCTCTTTGCTTCTTATTTGTATAGCTTTTCTGCCTATCTTAAGCTATCTTAAGATTATCTCTAATTAACTTAACATTTTTAGTTGAGGCTTGCACCAACTATGGGTCGATTAACTCACATTCTTCCACTTTATTATAACACATTAGAGTCCTACAATGTCTACTATACCAAGCTTTGAAAAGGTGTCATTCCAATACTAGAATGGTAGCTGTTGTTGTAGGCAAACTCCATACTAACTCAATATCTTGTCAACGTAAAGCTTAACTAGCTAGTCCAACGTAAACGTTGCTTTGATGGGTATAAACTGCATTGTCTTTGTGAGTCTATCGACAATCACCTTAATACCATCGTAGCTGTCAATGTGAGCTCAGCTCAATTGACACCTATATGTACCTGAGCACAAGAGGTCTCGGGTTCAATTATCCCCATCTATAAGTTATTATATGAAATCTTTTTAAAAAAGAACCATTGTGCCCAATGGAAGAACGAGGTAATCCAAAGAGACAACCCATAGTTATGTGCTCTCACTTCCACTCAGGCACTAGTAGTGGATTGAGCAATCCTCCTGGCCTCTATCGTACCAACTTAACTTGCTGGCATATCAGGCATTTATCAACATACACTGCTATCTCTCGCTTCATTTCAGGTCACCTATAAGTTTTCTTCAAAGTCCTATACATCTTAGTATTGCCTGCATGCATAGCATATGCTGAATTGTGAGCTTCTTCTAAGATAACATCCTTCAACTCTTTGATACTCAGAACGCAAAGTTTGTCTTACTTAACTATGGCTCCATCTGACTCTAATTGAAGCTCATCCCCTTGGCCCTACTTTCTGATACTCTATCATCTACTACTAGTATTAATTTCCATGTCGAGTAATTTTCGTCACTATGTCTTTCAGAAGCTAAAAGTTGTATTATTGAGCTACTCATACTGAAAAATTAAATAACATGTCTTTTTAGAGAAAAAACTATAATCTTAGAAGAACCAATCTAGTTTAACAAATTTTGATCATGTACCCATCATTATTATATTTTGCAACAATATTTCAAAGGTTTAGAATAACCTCTATCGAGGAGTAGAGATTACTCCTCCTTTGAAACAAGACAATCTTGACTAAATGCTAACTCCTGAATGTCTCATATTTTTATAGCATTTAGTTATCACTACTTCGGTCAACAATATACCTAAGAGTGTTAAGAGTAAAAGAATGAGACAACTCCATATTTAGAGGGAAAGGACGTGATGAAGGGGTGTAACAATTGGTATCAGAGTAATTAGCTCCATGGGAATAGATAATTAGTATAGAGTTAGTTAAGTTCAACTATGGGTCTTAGGATTTACCTAAGAGTGTTAAGAGTAAAAGGATGAGATAAAGTGAAGTAAGTCAAAAGTAAGAAAGGAAAGTAAAATCTAGAGATTGAACTCTAGTTCATGAGTTTAAGAGTTGAAGAAGTTTAAGTAAAGAGTTAGAGTTTCGTGCATAGAGTTAGAAAAGTCTATAGCATATCTAAGGTGTTGGTATGTTGTGGGAGTCATAGTTATGCCTCACAATAGCAGAAAGTGTAGGTAGGAAACAATAAGAGCGCATGATCCTACCACATGAATGGAAGAGGAACAGTTACCTAAGTCGAAGCCAAGTGCCCCTCAGCAGCAGGCAGGAATGGAAGAGATAAGTTATCACCTGATGGTTCAAAAGTTAGTGGAATCTATGGGTTAAGTTCAAGCAAGGTCCGAGAGAAAGCACTGCTGAGAGGTCGAAGTCTTTAGATGCTATAGTATTTGAAGGATCCATAGATCGGCTAATGTAGAGGCATGGTTGAATCTGTTGGATAAATGTTTTGAGATAATGGATTGTCTAGAGGAACGGATGGTTAACTTAGCCACTTTTCTCCTTCAGAAAGAGGCAGAAGAATGGTGGAAGTCAGTCAAGGTTCGATAAGGAGATGCAGATACCACGAACTAGAAAATCTTTAGGAGTGTGTTTGAAGAGAAGTATTACCTAAGTACTTTCCGTGAAGCTAAGAGAGATGAACTCCTAGGGTTAGTTTAGAAGTCACTTGTCAAACCCCCTCCCAGATCACCTACTTTCAACTCGAGAGATGGTGTGAAGTCAACCGATATCGTTCCCCTTTCTGAATAACATTAGTTTACTAATTTTTAATGAAATAATGTAACTTAACCATTTTAGAATTTAATTAGTGGGCCAAAACTAACTTATAGATTAAACAAACTTTATTACAAAATTCTAGAAACAAGTTAAGGCTATATGCCATTAAATACAGATCAACGTTTCATAAACAAAACAAAAACCAAAACAACTTGACTAACTTAACTTAAGACATATGTACATGACGTAGTTTTATCTTGAAGTAATAACCACTAAGTAAACAAATTGGCACAGTAGACTGACGACAATAGGTCAGGCTTGTGGATCAAATCTCTTCCTATAAAGTGGAAAACATTTGGAAAGGGAGAGCTAAATAGCCTAGTGAGTGATGATTTTATCAAACATGCTTTTGAAACAATAAATCTTTAAAGGTTAACTCTTAACACAAATAATTTATCAAACTCAAATAACATATCTCAATTTTTCTCTTTTAGTTGTTATATCATGAAGAATCGTCGGGATGAAAATAATAAATTAAGCATAGAAGTCCTATCCCATGATACGATATTTATGAGACGAAAAACTAGGCATCGGTAGTGCCATATCTTGTTAAAGCTATTGTGAGATGGGAAACTAGGTGTTCATACAGGCCCTCATCTCTAAACATGGGATAGGAATCTAGCCATATGTAAAAGCCCTCATCTCTAAACTAGTACCAGTGATGGGAAGCTAGGTATCTACGGAATACCCTCATTAAAGGATCTTTATGCATAGGTAAAATCTCCCCCGAAGGGTTGCTATATATCTCAGAACAACATGGTATAGGCTAAAATATGATCAAGCTTAAACACTTTAGAAACTTAGCATAATCATGTTTGCTTGTAAATCTTATCAGTAAACTCATCAAATAATACATGCTTGTCAAAATACTTATGAACTCGTGTTTTAGAACAATTTCTAAATTAGTATACTCAAATATTCAAACATCAAGGCATGCTTAAAACATTTTATGGCAAATCATGATTAGAAGTCAACTTTAAATTCGTTTTTGTCACTCACAAATGGTAGCTTAAACCATTGGCTTGTAGATTTGCCCAATCTCTTCTTGACCTAAAATAATAGGAAATAAATCCATTTAATTCCCTTTAATCATGAAAATACCAAAACATACCTTAAACATTCCAAAATCCCCCTAAAATGGCCCAAAAACACTCATTGACAAGAATTAGGCATTTAACACCATAATGTAGGGAGAAGTACCGACCCTAAGAGAGTGTGGCAAAGAAGTAGGAGTCCTATTGAAATAACTAAATGATCTGTTGGGGAAAGTAAATGTTTATTGCTTCTCGAGAAGATATATATATATATATATATATATATATATATATATATATATATATATATATAGAGAGAGAGAGAGAGAGAGAGAGAGAGAGAGAGAGAGAGTCAGGCTATTAAAGAGTTTAGCTTTCCAAGGAGATAAGGTTGGCATCTCAAGGGAACATCTAATCATCACTGATATTTAGCCTATGTGTCGAGATTAGGTTATCTGCATGGTGCAGCGAATCGATAAGGTGACACATGTAAAGTGTGGAAGTGACACTTGGATGTGAAAGGTCACTATAAATAGGGCCCAAGACGGAAGGAAAAATGAGCTTTTGGAGATGTTAAACACTCTGATAGATTACAAGAGAAAGCTCTGAGTGTTGAACGGCTAGTCGAGGTAACCGCTAGGCAACAAGGGAAAGTCGAAAGCAGAGAAGGAAAAGTTGAGGTTAAGTATTTTTATGAGTGATTCTTTATAAATAAAAACAAGTATCTTTGTGAAATATCTTTGTAACAAATAATTGTTTTGAGTAACTTTCATAAGCAAAATATTTGTGAATCTTTCATCAATGGAAGAAATGTTTTATGAATGATTTTCATAAATAGTTAATGTT
Organism: Cucumis melo; assembly: GCF_025177605.1. NCBI lineage: Eukaryota > Viridiplantae > Streptophyta > Magnoliopsida > Cucurbitales > Cucurbitaceae > Cucumis > Cucumis melo. The sequence continues at coordinate 28,071,064 of NC_066864.1, forward strand.
GTGTTTATGAACTTGATAAGTGAAAGATGGATTCCATTGATGATCGTTTAAAAGTATTCTCTCGTTGATGTTTATTACATTATATTGTTACTACTGTGATTTTATGTAAGGAAAGTTAGCTGGGAAGCTAACCTTTCCATATGCTAATTGTAATGATTGTATGACCTTAAAAAGATGAGACCTATTGCAAGATGCTGGTAGAAATCCAATGTAACTCGTATGATGTTGATTGAATATGAATCCTAGGTCTAGGCAAGGGGAGAATCCCAGGTCGGGGCAAGCTATGATGTGTTCTTGATGCTGGATGCTAGTTGAATGTAAATCCCATATCTAGGCGAGGAATACTTATGAGAGCTGGTTGAATGTGAATCTCAAGTCTGAGAAAAGATTGAATGTGGGTAGATGCTGGTGGAAATCCTAGGTAACTCGTGTGACTCTAGTTGAACGTGAATCCTAGGTCCAGGTGAGGAGAGAATCACAGGTCCCTATGATGACTTAAATGTGTGGAACTTATTTGTACTTATTGTGGTGGTGGTTTGATTGATTGTGGTTTGATGCGATGAGAACCATATGTTTTATGAACTGACCTTGTTGTTGTTGTATATGAAGTTGTTGTATTCCCCAAAAGGTATTCCTCATACCTAACACTCACTAAGTTCGTTTAACTTACGTTTTAAGTTTTCCCTCCCTAGGTTGTCATGCGTTGAAGCTAAGTAAAAGATGGATCTTAAGCGGAGAAGCCAAGTAAAGAAGGTAAGGCAGGGTTGTTATGTAAACTTATGCAACTTAAGAGCCATGTCATCCTGCCTTGTGTTTAAGGAGTCTGTTGGTAAGCACTTCACTCCTTAACGTCGATGGCTCAGTTTAGAAGGAAGGTCAGTGCACACCTAGGTTAGTGAGGCCAAGCCCCGAGAGTGAGAAAGCCAAAGAACTAAGTCAGGGAAAGGAAGCCCTAAAGTTATCTTCAAAGTTAGGGTTGTTTGGCGACTGAGGTGACATTACAAAAAATCAAAGGTTTGTCGACGTCGAAACAAGCGTTGGGAAAAGGAATGCCGTAAGAAGAACCTTTTCATGACATCGTGAAGAAGGTGTCGATAGTATGGCACTCTGGCGACATCACACAAAAAACATCGGTAGAAGGTGAGGCTTCCACGACGTCAAGCAAGGAGATGTCATGAAATCATTTAATTTAAATATATATAGACTTTTCATGACACCATGCATGTACGCATCGTTGTTGTCCTCATAACTGTCGATGTTGCATGCAAGGTGTCGTGAGAGGTTTACCTTTTGCCGACGTTGCTTTGACTGCTTCGACAAAGGTTGAATATTTAAAAAAATTTGACAACCATATCACGATGCCAGATTGCATGGTGTCGTGAAAGGTCGAACCTCTGCCACCATAGGGTAGGTAGCGCTGCAAGATGGGTGTCACTTTTACTACTTTTGACAGAGTTCTCACAACATCATAAGTGACGAGGTCGGTAGTTCTTTGAGAATCGATGATGCCATAAGTGACTGCATCGCGAGTGGGGGGTTCTCCTGACGTTTTTGAGCTACATAAGGAGATCCCCTCTCATTTTACTTCTCGATTCATAGAACATAGAGACACGCGAAGAAAAGAGAAAAGAGAAAAGAGAAAGAAAGAAATGAGAGGAGAGGGAGTCAGTTGTCGTCCACCGCCGTTTGCCACTTCTGTATTTGTCTCGTTGCCGACTGCCACCTACCATCTTCGTGCTATCGTTTATTTGGTTCGTCGGTAAAAATAGTGTATTTTGTTCTTTTTTTCGTTTCTGAAAAATATATATTATATTGTATGTATAAATTGTATATTGTATGTATAAATTGTATATTATATAAATTTTATATGTGTACGTTAGGGAATAATGTATATTGTAGAATGTATAAAATTTTATGGATTGAATAAGTAAATATCTTTGTAATTTAAATTGTAAATTGAAATTGTTAGAGTTTTTTAGTTATAATGTACATTTAATTGTTTAAGAACCAAATTATACGTGTGAATGAAATTTTAACAATTGTAATATGTTAGGAAATAATTATTATTGAAATTGTGTAATAATGATTGAAATTGTGATATTGATGAAATATTTTAATTTATGATATTGATGAAATTGAAGAATTTGAAGAATTTGAAAATTTTTATTGATGTGATGTGGCTATTCTGCATTTATGGTAGCTTGTAGTTTATTATTTATGAATACGAGTTGTTTGGTAGAAGCAAATGAGCGTTTATTTAGTTTGAATTATGGTTGCTCTTAGTGCAAGATAATTACACATATTTATGTTGTAGGTCTTTAACGATGGACAAGAGTTAGATGAAAATTAGGAATAAGTTATCAGTTAAGTTATCGATGACTACAACGGATAAGATGTCCATACAAGAGATGTATGAACTCGAATTGGGACTCTTTAGGGAGTGTGGAGAAACATTTATTAACCAATGGAATGTGCCCCTCCTACATAGAATAAGTGTATCATGGAGAACTAGTGAACTTGTATAGAAGTATAAAAAGATTTGATGAAGGAATTAGTAGTGACCCTTTCCATGTAGGAACTAGCAGTGATCCCTTCAATATTAAAGGACTCAGTACTAATCTGTGTTCTAAAGATAATGAAATATTGGGAATGCTGCATGATTTACAAGATCCGATCGAACACGAAGAAGAAATAAGGGAGGATGCAGGTTTGGAGAATGACACGTCGTTCAATAGTGGTGTAAAAGAGGAGATGGCGAATATATTTCAGAAGTTATTAAACCAAGCTTGTCATGAGCTATACCCTGGCTGTTCGAAATTTTCATCCCTCAACTTTTTGGTTACGTTGATGCATGTCAAGGTTCTTAACATTTGGAGTAACAAATCATTCAACATGTTATTACAACTGTTAAAACGTGTATTTCCAATATGCAGTACTACTATCATTAGTTCTTTCTATGAAGCGAAACGAAAGTTGCGTGACTTGAGGTTGGGGTACGATACTATTCATGCATGTACGTATGATTGTGTGTTATATTGGAAGGAGTTCGCCAATTAGGCACATTATCCAACTTGTGGTGAGTCTTGATACAAGGCTAGTCCTAACAGAGGGAAAAAAATCCCACACAAAGTATTGTGACACTTTCCATTGATATCAAGATTACAGAGATTGTTTGTATCACAAAAGGACTCGTCTAAAATGAGATAGCATCAGGACAAATGAGTCAAAACAGATGACGTGTTGAGACATCCAGCTGATGTAGAGGGATGGAGGCATTTTGATTTAGAATTACCTGAGCTCGCTTCATATCCACAGAATGTTTGTTTGGGATTAGCTTCTGATGGATTCAATCCTTTTAGGCATATGAGTACCGCTATCATATGTGGTATGTGGTGTTAATTCCTTACAATTTGTCACCTTCGAAATGCATGAAAGAATCCAACTTGTTCATGTCATTACTAATACCCAATCCAAGATCTCCCGATAGGAAAATTGATGTTTACATCTAATCATTGATTGAGAAGCTGAAACAGTTATAGAGTCTTGGTGTTCGTACATTTGATTCTCTTACCGATTAGTTTTTTCAGTTGTATGTAGCTTTGTTATGGACTCTTAATGACTTTTCGACTCATGGTGATTTATCCGAATGGAGTATGACAGGGTATCGGGCATGTCCCATCTGCATGGAAGATAATCGTCATTCGGGGTAAGAGGAAAAATAGCTTTCATGGGACACCGACATTCTCTTTCAGATAATCATGTATGGCGAAGAAGTTACATGATAGAAATGTAGAGCTTAGGCCTCCTCCAGCTGTTTTGAATGGGTATGATATCATGGAACAAGTAGATTCCCTCGAGTTTCCAGTAATAAGTAAACATTCATCACTGAAAGATAAAAAAAGAAAGAGATCCATGAACTTGACAAAAAGAAGTATCTTCTTCAATCTGCCTTACTAGCCCAGTCTACTAATACGTCATAATTGGATGTAAAGCATATTGAAAAGAACATTTGTGACAACTTGGTAGGTACACTATTGAACATTGAAGGTAAAAGAAAGGATACTACGAATGCTTGGTTGAACCTTCAGGATTTGAAAATAAGAAAATATTTATACCTAATAGTAGTCGGTAATAGATTGGTGAAATCTCATGCAAGTTACACGTTGACTATCAACGAACGAGTTACATTTTATAACTTCCTAAAATCAATTAAGTTTCCCGATGGATTTGTTTCTAATATTTCATGATATGTGAATGAGAGAGACGGGAAAATATCAGGTCTTAAGACTCATGACTGTCACGTTTTGCTTCATCTGCTTCTACCTATTGGTATTCTAGCACACTTGCCGAAAAATGTGTACACTGTTGTTACTGAGCTTTATAGTTTTTTTTTTGTGACTTGTGCATGAGGATGTAAGAGTAAGTGATTTGGATCGATTGTAAGCAGATATCATTATCATACTTTGCTAACTGGAAAGAATATTTCCACTTGCTTTTTTCAATATAATGGTACATCTTGCTGTTCACTTATCGTACGAAGCAAAGGTCACTAGTCCGGTTAATTACAGTTGGATGTATCCCATTGAGAAAAGCCTATGCGCGAGGGTTCATTGTCGAAGCATATGTCATGAATGAATCAAGTTCCTTTTGTTCGAGATATTTAAGTGGGATTGAAACTTGGTTTTCTTGACATGAATGAAATGATGATAGCATTCTTGAGGATGAGATAGTTGGTGAGTTTGAAGTGTTTATGTAGAAGGTATGACCATTAGGCATGGCAAGTTCAAGATCTCTATCACAAGAGAAGCGTCAGATCCATTGGTACATCTTGAGCAATGTAGATGAAATTGCGGAGTACCATAAGTACGTACTTCCAACTCTAAATACTTCACTAGCGCTTTATGTTTTCTTAAGTTATAATCGTCACAAACTCACAACAATGAACTTTAGGAAACACTTGAGGCTGATACGTCGTCAAGCAAGCAACACTGTCAACTTATTCAAAATACATCAACGAGTATTTCCTAATTGGTTTACAGATCAGGTATGTATATGGAGTACATAAATCCATTTGGAATTTCTCTAGGTTTATTCACAGACTTATATAGTCGCTAACAAAACAATTTCATGTCATCGAAACGCGTGAGAAGGACAACCTTTAGTATGATTTCTTCTCATTTGCGATGAGACCTTCACTTGATGTTCGATTCTACATTGGATGTATCGTGGGTGGGGTACGATTTCACATGATAATCGTGATTCCTGATGCACAACATAAAATAGTGGAGTCGTGATAGTCGATGAAAGTAGTGCGAGTGGAATCGACAACAATAATTTTTACAGTGTATTAGATAAGATTCTTTTCGTGGCATATTCGATGGGACACTGTGTTTGGTTATTGAAGTGTAGATGGTTTGACACAGACAAGAACAAAAATCATAGAACACACGTGGAATTGGGGTACAAATCTATCCACACATCCTATTTTTGGTTTCCTAAAGAACCAGTCATTCTCGCAATCCAAACGCATCAAGTTTTTTACATCGATGACCCAAAAAATAGTGCTAATTGGAAGGTTGTTTAGGTGGTAAAAAATAAATGTATATAGGACGTATCCGAAGTGGATGATGTTGAGGATCAACAACTAAACGTACCCGAAATTATTGTCGGTCATCATGTTGTTGATCACGTTGAGGACGACACTCTGTGCAGAGTCGACGTTGATCCTACAGTGGTAGAAAGATCAATTGTGCATCATGTCATTGACAACTTTACAAACAATGATGATGAACAATTATCCATTCAAAGTGGATCAAGCGATGACGAAGAACAATAACTGACAAATCACATATTCATAGTTCTTTTGTTTTTTTACATTATTCAGTTTCACGTACTCTCATATGTTTAATTAATTTCAGTTTATATGTCCACGAGTACTATGTCTCAATTCCCCATCGATTTCAATGAGAGCGATGTTCTATTTGATTTTAATATCATGGAGTTCAATACCATTTCAAGCACGTCATCATTCGGCGACACATCTGGTTAGTCACCATTACATAAATAATTATTTATGCATAAGTCTTTTTGTTATGTTTATGAAGTTATTCTGCACTCCTAGATGCCTCTTAACCTGTTGCTCCCACTCCCAGAAGACGACAGCACTCTAGGGACCTAGAGTTGGTTAGATATGTTGCATAAAATGGGAAGATCCCCATATCTATCACTCCAGGCCAGGATAAGTCTATCTCGCCACACGTCATTCGCTTTAGCAATACTATCAGGTGTTAATGCGAGATATTTTTCCAGTTTACTTTCTTAAGTGGGCTGATGTGACACCGGAGTACATCGACGTCATTAAAGGAAGTTTACAGGTAAGTTTTTAAATCACTTGTACATATATGTTACCTATACGAATATACATAGACTCAATCCTAATTCGTGTGCACTTTTCTTTTACAACAATGGTTCGTGCAGGATTTCACTGATCCAACACTTAGTTTGTTGAGCATCAAATGCTCACCATGTGGAAGGAGTTCAGAGGATAGAAGCGCCATCATTTCAAGAAGTTTGATGAACCTAAATAGGCTCGTGCCAACCCACCCTTCAAATTAAGCAATTGGATGCAAGATTGGCACTTCCTCTGTGACCATTACCTCACTTGACAATTTCAGGTCATTTATAACTCTTAATATTCTCAAATGGTACTTCATTTGTTTTTTATGTATCGTTTTCATTGTTTGCATGCAGGAGCAATCGTCAATTAACAGGGCTGCTAGAGCCAAGCAACCTTACAACCACAACAGTGATGCCAAGTCATTTCTACAATGACAACACGAGCTCACTAAACAACGAGGTCATCTAATCGATCGTGTGGAGTTATTCAGGGAAACACATGCTCGGGGTGGTCAGTTTGTTTCTCAGGCGGCTGCGGATGCGGATGTAAGTTTATAAGTTGTCATTTGTCTTCTTTCATACAACAGTTGATTTACACATTTCACTTAATTAACAAAAAATTTATTTGAAGAATCAAATGCTAAAACTCCAGTTCTACCCTACCCCAAAGGGTTCTCAACCACACTCTAAGGACAAGATATGCGAGACCATTTTGGATAGACGGTCGGGCTACTCAAATAGTCTTGGTTGGGGCCCAAGCCAAAGTCCCAATACACTGTTGGCAGTTCTTCATCTACATTTGTCGAGCAAGAGCTGGCCCACGCCAGAAAGGTTAGTGAGCTAAAAACTCATCTTGAGGTAGTAGAAGAAGACAGTAACAAGAAGCACGAAGAAAGTATTCGCTTGAAAGAAGCATAGACTCGACAAATAGAAGAAATAAGGAAAATGATTGAATACCTCTTCCGGGCTTCAAAAGGTCCTTGATTTCATTGAGGTACATATTTTCAAGTTTTACATTCTTTAATTTCATGTTATTGGTGATAGATTTTAAACTTAATTTCGTGTCATTGTAGGTTCGAAGGCATGAGGAACTTTCATGGGACACCGATTATGTGTTTAGTTTTCTGTTTTTAGTTTTAGGTTTTTCAAAAATTTTTTTGAAAATGTATGATAATTAATGCAAGGATTTAAACTCGGGACCTCTTGTTCACAGGTACACAGAGGTGCATGTTAACCTAAGCTCATGTTGCCATTTTTTGTTTTCATCATTTATGTAATTTCTGAACTACGAACGTGTATTTTTGAAATATTTTTAATATAAATTTCATTTTGTATTTTATTATATTTATGTTTATTGTTTTTAGTATTTGAATGAATTTAAATCGAATTCGATTCCAATTTGTAAAAAAAATTAAAATTAAATAAAAGAAAATAAATATATATTATAATAAGAATTTTGTAACGCATATTATGCGTCACAAATGATTATTTTGAGGATGCGGCATCATCAGAAGGTCTGTCAATGTCGCATTGATGGTTCATGTATGCCAACGTACTTGACGACATTAGCAGTAACCTATTTGTGACGTCGCTACCAGACATCGATAATTCCCCAATGTCAACATGTTGACCATGTCGGTGAACATTGCATCGTCAGTAACCCTTTGTTGATTTCGTCTCATTCGCGAGTCAAGAATGCCTTTCACGACACTTTTCTAACGACGTTCTTATCGACATCCATTTTTGCATCAGCGTAGCCTATCCCAATGCAGTCCTGGCTTATGCTGATGCATCTCTGCGTCGGCATACCCCCTTCTTCTTGTAGTGTGAAAGAAGAAATGAGGTCTTTACACCTCTAGGTACTCAACCTAAAGAAGCAGCATTAAGCGGAGAAGAAAGAAAAGGAATCTTGTACTTCTAAATACCTTGGTGCAAAGAGAAACATCTTGGTGGAAGAAGGAAGGCATGTAGATCAGAACTTGGTTTTATTTTTATGCTTGCAAGAAGGAATGTTTTTGTAATTTACGAACTCTGTGTAAAGTGTTAGGTTAATAAAGAGAACAAGTTTATTTATTCCACTGCATTATCTTTTGTACTCATCGCCTAGAAGTTAAAGGTTGATTAGAACTAAGTGTTAAGTACTAGGACGACAGAGCTAAATTGACGAGTTGTTTTCTATTGCAAATAATTGTGAAGGTCTATAAGGTTCAAGTAAACAACTTTGTAAAGAGAAAAGTGAAAGGAGTCGTTTCGCTCACTAGATGTTCAACATGTCATCTCGCAAAGAGGCACGTAAGGGATGTCTAGGCGGCACGTTGTGCATTCACTAAGTCTGGATTTCTTGATGATGTTGTCCACATCTTTGAGAAGATGCCTCAAGTTGACCATTGCTTGTGGAACTCTATGATTTCAGGTTTTAAACAACATGGTCACTTCTATGAAGCTTTAGTTTATTTTGCTCAAATGCATGGTCATGGTTTTCTCAAGCTTTAGTTTATTTTGCTCAAGTGCTTTTGATGAAATGACTGTGAGAAGTAGAGTTTCTTGGAATAGCTTGATTACCTGTTATGAACAGAATGGTCCAGTTGACGAGGCTCTCAAGATTTTTGTTGAGATGATCAAATGTGGGGTTGAACCTGACGAGGTAATGCTTGCAAGTGTTGTTAGTGCATGTGCAACTATCTCGGCAATCAAAGAAGGTCAGTAGATTCATGCTCGAGTTGTAAAGTGTGATGAATTTAGAAATGATCTTATTTTAGGAAATGCGTTGCTTGATATGTATGCTAAATGTAATAGGCTTAATGAGGCTAGAATAATTTTCGATATGATGCCAATTAGGACTGTGGTGTCTGAGACCTCAATGGTAAGTGGGTATGGAAAGGCTTCCAAAGTTAAAGTTGCAAGATATATGTTCTCAAATATGATGGTGAAAGACGTAATCACTTGGAATGCGCTTATTGCAGGGTGTACTCAAAATGGAGAGAATGAAGAGGCACTTATACTCTTTCGTTTATTGAAAAGAGAGTCTGTTTCGCCTACGCACTACACATTTGGCAATCTCCTCAATGCTTGTGCAAATCTTGCTGATTTGCAGCTCGGCCGACAGGCTCACTCTCATGTTTTAAAGCATGGATTTAGATTCCAATATGGAGAAGATTCAGATGTTTTTGTTGGCAAGTTTTTAATAGATATGTATATGAAATGTGGATCAGTTGAGAATGGTTGTAGGGTGTTTCAACATATGTTGGAAAGGGATTGTGTGTCATGGAATGCTATGATAGTTGGATATGCACAAAATGGTTTTGGCAATAAGGCTCTCGAAGTTTTCAGTAAAATGTTAGAATCAGGAGAGGGACCAGATCATGTAACAATGATTGGTGTTCTTTCCACTTGTAGTCATGCCGGACTACTTGACGAAGGTCGCTATTACTTTCGGTCAATGACTGCACAACATGGTTTGATGCCATTAAAAAGACCATTATACATGTATGGTTGATTTACTTGGCCGAGTTGGGTACGTTGAAGAAGCAAAAAATCTAATAGAGGAAATGTCAATGCAGCCTGATGCTATCGTCTGGGGATCATTGCTTGCCGCTTGTAAAGTTCATCGGAACATCCAATTGGGGGAATATGTAGTGGAGAAGCTTTTAGAGGTAGATCCTGAGAACTCTAGGCCATATGTTCTTCTTTCGAATATGTATGCTGAAAATAAAGATTGGAAGAATGTTGTGAGGGTAAGAAAGCTGATGAGACAGAGAGGAGTGATTAAACAACCAGGTTGAAGTTGGATTGAAATTCAAGGTGAGTTGAATGTTTTTATGGTTAAAGATAAAAGGCATGCGAGGAAGAAAGAAATCTGCATGGTTTTGAGAACAATTCTACAACAAATGAAACAAGCAGGATATGTCCCATATGTTGGCAGTAATGAGTTTGATGAAGATGAACAATAGAAAAAAGACGACATACTCTCATCGTACCAAATTGAAATGCTAGATGCAGGTGGTGACTAGGTTGTTCTAGCTAATTTAAATATGGATAGGCTTGTGCAAAATGGGACCAAAGAAGTGGTTGGAAATCGCTTGGCAAAAAAGAAGCTGGAGAAGGTAGATTCTTAAATGGTTTGTTAAATGGCCAAAAGTTGTTAAAATTCAGAGGAAGAAGGGGATACTTAAACAGAGGTTGAAGATTCCACCATCTTCGAATCAGTTCACTAAGACCTTCGACAAAAATCTTGCGACTAACCTGTTCAAGATGCTTTTAAAATATAGGGCAAAAGGACAAATCACAGAAAAGGTAGAAGTGGAGTTCAGCAGGATTCTTGAAGTCATTTAAGGGCAATTTCAACAAGTACGATGACAACAAGAAGAATTGGGGAGGTGGAAATCATGGGCTCCAAGTCTTAGGCTAAAACGCAAAAGGAGAAACTGCTGAAAGAGTGTGTTAGGGATCATTTAATGAACTAATCTAAATAATCAATTTGAGGATTTTTCTTTTTTTGACATATATAAATAAGAATAAATTTTAAGGATATTGAGGAAAGTAGAGAAAAGTTCAGTCGATGAGTTTTATATTAGTTTCATCTTTGAAATTGATCCAATGCTAAAGGCAAACCATGTTCATGATCATTCTTTTTGCTAAAATTCAATGTAAAGAAGAGATGGATTCCTCGAACTCTGATCAATATCGTGTTAGTCCAAATTGTTAAATTCTGTATTGTGTTCAATAACGTAAAAAATATTTTTGTGACGGTATTTGGATGCCACATTTTCCCCCCATTTTAGGATGGGATACTAATATTTTTTAAAAAAATAATAATAATGAAACTGCATAATCTCAATTTTCCTCGATTTTAAAAGGAAAACTGAGATTATAGAACTACATTCAATTTACCTGTGTTTTTGAAATATCTTTAAATATATAGAGGATAGTGCTGAATGTTGATTGTGTGGATGATTTGTGGTTGGAAGAACCATTTTGTAGCTTCACTATGACTTCCATTTTTTTTAAGAAGGTTGTAATATCACAACGATGGCCCCTTTCTTATTTTGTAAAATTGCATTCTTCTCATTGTTTATTACCATAATATGTTCCTCCTTATTTTGCCATTTTGTATATTTCTTATATTGCATGTTACTACTGGTTTCTGTTCTATATTAAAAGAAAGTATATTTTTTCTCTTATAATATAATAAAACATAAAGTCTTCCGTAAAGTGGTGATAGTCTGTTCGATTTTATCTGTTTTGAGACTTAGAACCAAACCAAATTAAAATTAATCAGTTTCATACATAAGGGATCCAAACTAATGTTTAATAAAGAAACAAAACCAATAGATTGATTTTTTTTTTTGGATCGATTTATTATTGGTTTGATTCTTGTGGCAATGATCAACTTCTCCTTAAGCACATCAGAGGTTTGCTAGCATTTCTCAACTACATTAAAAGATATGTCTTTTTGAAAACGACTAGTTAGAGGCAATTTTTTAAAAGTCTTTAATAAAGCGTCGATAAAAGCCCCCACTACCTAGAAAGGACCTCTCTCTAATACAACTAGGTAACCTCTCTCTCATACAACTAGGATATGGCAACTTATAGATCACATCTATCTTAGATTTATTAACCTTAATACCATTTGAAGAATCTAAATGTTCTAACACAATGCCATGGCTAGCCAAAGTTCATGAAAACCCCAATACAATCTGTAAAATCTAAAAATATACTCATCATTCATCTTTGGAGCGTGCTCGGGACATTGCACAACCCAAATGACATTCTCCTAAAAGCATATGTACCGTAGGTGCATGGAAAGGTAATTTTTTTCTTGTTCCTCTTGAGCAATTGGTATCTGATAGAAACCGAAAAACCATAAAAAAAAAAAGAAAAAAAAAAAAAGAAAGGCTTCCCCGCTAAACATTCTACCATTTGATCTAAAAAATAAAATAAAACAGGGAAGTGATCTTTCTTTGTTAACTCAATGAGCTTGCAGTAGCCAATGCTCCTAAGTCACCCATTCGGGTTTGCACCATCTTTCCTTTCTTGTTCATAACTACTGTCATTTCGATCTTTTTAGGCACGACATGGATAGGACTTACCTATGTTCTATCAGAAACGAGGATAGATAATGCCAGCTTCAATGAGCTTTAAAATTTCCTTAAGAACAACTTCCTTCATCGTTTGATTCTATCTTCATTCGAGTTGGGCAACGACTTTTTCTCCTTCGTCAAGAGTGATGCGGTGCTTGCAAAGGGAAGAACTTATCCCTTTGATGTCACATAAGGTTCATCCAAATACCTTCTTTTTCACTCTTAGCACCTCTATCGAATTTTGCTCTTGATTCGGTGTGAGCTCTCTAGAGATGATCACAGGAAGTGTGTTTTTCTGACACATATTTTAGATGGGTGGGGGAGCCTTAAGCTCGATCCCTTGTTCCTATGAAGAGAAAGAAGTTTCATCATCAATCAAATTATCAAAATCGAAATCAATAAAAGGGGTCACAATATCATCAATATTTTCATCCAAATTCATAACTATGTCATCAACCAAATCATACATCTCAATTGGACACAGACAAATTTCATTGCATTAAAGATATTAAAAAGAACATCACCCTTAAATTCGTGATCCTTGGTCATTAGATAGAAAAAATAAACAAAATGTTCTATTTTTTAAAGTCTTTTACAAGAGTAGAAAGCTAAGTTTAACGAATTTCAAGAAATTGGTAAGATGAAGAAAATGAAAGAAATGAGAAAAGGTCAAAAATTAGAAATGATAAAAAGGTAAATGTAGTTAATAATACATATTCAACATGTATATATTCAACTAACTTTTCTTCATCAAATTATTAACTAATGATACTTTCTTAAAGCCTGTTGAGCAAAAACAAAGATGATCAGCTCAGTGATGAAGAAGATGAAGAATATGAGATGGAAAAGAATGAAAGTATGAAAAATAAAAGAAAGAAAAATAACTGAAAATAAGGTAAATAGAAAATTGTGGATTTTAATAAATCTTTGTAATGTTTATATCACTAACCTTCTTTCTTATTACCATCATTTTAGGTATCTTGAGGAAAAGGGAAACCCAAAATGTTAAAAGCAATGAAGAAAGTTAGATTCAAAAAAGAAGCAAACAAATAAAGACTCCAAAACAATACCAACATCGTCATTAATGGACCTCAAACCTTCAACTTAGGACTAAAATCTCCATCTCAAATTGATCATTCCCAACCTTGATCTTGGAACTTGCCTTTAGAATAGTGAATCTCTGTTATGTTGACAATGAGTTACGTCTTTTGAGACTTGCTTTTAGACTTGAAAATTCCGATTATCGTGAAAGTGAAATACATTTTGGTTATTGAAAAAAATGTAAAAATATGTAAATTTTAAAGACAATGAATGTTGATTTTACATGTGTCTTAAAATTTTAAAGGATATGATACATCTTTTCCGATTTTTCTAGAGTTAAATGTTGAATGAAAATATATATTAGGTACATCTAGAATAAACAACTTATTTTTCGGTGATATCTTTCTTTAGTTTCTATCAATGATAGAAACTAATAATATCGGTGTGTGTATGTGTTAAATAAATCAAAAGATATCTTTCTAACAATTTTTATCAGTGCTAAACACCGATAGAAATGAATAAGTATATATCAAATATATTTTGCTAATGTTGAATGTATGTTGAATGAAATTCTATTAGGTATTAGATATCTTGATATCACTCCTTGTAGAAATGCATTAGTGTACATCAATTAGATTTTAAATAAATATTTTCAAATAAACCACCTGGTGTATTAGATACATCAAGAATAAAGCACTAGTTATTTTTCTATCAATGTGTGTTAATGTCACTGATATCTTTTTATCTGTTTCTATTAATAATAGAAATTAATAAAACCACGTTGGTATCAATCAGTGATATACAATGATAGAAAGGTATAAGTATGTATCAATTAAATTTTTATTAAAAATCAACATTTACAAATATACAAAAAATGAACATGTTGACATAATGGATAATCCTCATTTTTAAATACTGATGAATACAAAAAACTATATACAACACATTCCAAACTTTTCAGGCAATAAAAAAAGATTTATAAAAAACACTAAAAAGCCTAGCCTAATTAATAAAAAATTGATACTCACAGTTTTGCTTCCAAACATGACCCTACCTGACTAACCTGTCTGATCCATTTACATCTCAATTTTCCCTCTAAAGCACGCGATCATTCGACTTCTTAATTTCCACCAATTTTCTCCACCATCTTCCTCTTCTTTTTTAAACCACTTGAGCACTTAGCACTCTAACAGTTTGGCAGTCTGACATTTGGTAGTCTTGTAGTCTGCCATTTTGGCACTTTAGCACTTTCTACTGCATCTTGGTTTGGATTATATATAGATGACCTCATAAAGGTCTAGACAACTCTATTATGCCACTCTTTGACTTCCTACTGCATCCTGGTTTGGTTCATATAGAGATTGTAAACCTTGAACTATAAGCATTTCTATAAACCCTGAACTATAAGCATTTCCCAAGTCTTCTAATGAAACAAGTGGATGAGTTGGATTTTAGATTCGTTGAAGACTGGTTTTTAATTGAAAACCTCTAAAGTGTGGTGTTTAAGTGTTTTGATGTTAGACTAGGCAGCCAAGGTTGTTTAAATAACCTCTAAGGACAAGGCTATGTTGCCAAGTGTCACAATCGTAACCTTTCAAACATGATTGTGCGGCACTTGTTCTGCTCGGTCAACAAGTCAGTCGTTCAATATTCGAAATCCGCAGACAAACTCGCGGTATGATGTAGCCTCCCTCCACATTCTCGGAAAAATGTTTTTATAAAACGGGAGAGAGAAAGTAAATAGTTGAAAACATCACGAAAGAAAGCATTGAAGATTGTTAATTGCAAAGAAAATAGCTTAGCTTGCAAAGAGTGCGACAAGGCTTGGCGGGGGTCGGACTACTCAGGTACCCCCTAGTACATATTGAGATTTTTGGCCTTGGCAGGCTTGCATATGAAAAAGCCGAAATGTCACACTGTGGCTCGGCGACACGAAAATGAAAGAATTAACCTAGACTACTTTCAAGACATAAAGATAAAGTGATTTAGGGGTATTCGGGCATATGGCCATAGGTAAATAATGCCTTGAACAAGTATGCCCTTGACATTCTCTCGCACTTAAACGGTTGACATCCTCGTCAACTGGCGAAGTTGGAGCTCTTCGGTCTTCTGTGTCCACGCTTTAAGGTCTTCGACATGTTCTTCGCTTGTCACCTCCACGAGGGGCTTCTTCCACTTCACCAGGAATTTATGTATCTCCCTCGTGGGCCTTCTACCAGTCCTTACTTTGTCAGCAAGGACTTCCTTGACTTCTCTGTCTTCCTCCAGTTCCAGGTTGACAGATAATCGTACGACATTGTTGCATCGTTGATTGGAAGCTTGGTCATCCACTCGAACTCAAGAGGGCATCGCTTTTGATCCACCCTCTCCTCCATCGACCTTGAAGCTTCTTCTAGGCACACTCGAGCGATGTCGACCATCTGTTCCCATTCTTCTTCAACTCTGTGAGATTGAGGGTCGACTTCTACATAAGGGTCAACAACGAGCGGCGGTAATACAGAATGCCTATTACTCTTAATTTCAAACTGAATTCTTTTGACCAATGAATCTGTCTGAGCACTGTGACCGAATTGGGCTACATTCAGCAGCTGAACCCTATTCCTTTGTCTGCCATCAACACAATGATGCAGATATTCTTCGAGCATACAGTTGAATTGTTTGGCCTCAACTTTGGGAGGCTTGATCGTATCAGCGACCGCAAGACTTGGGCCCTCAATCATGGCTTGCTTCAAACCATTGAAGGCGACATGACACTCGAGGTTCCCAATCTACTGAGTGTCTTCTTCTCTCAACAACCCACTTTGGTGGCACTCCACCACATGACCCAGCACATTTATCTGGCTCCGCACAGAAAAGCACTTTCCTCCCTTGACACCGGTAAGACTAAATGGCACCACGGGGAACTCGTATGCTCTATGTCCAGTGACACAAGTTGTCTCGAGTTCCTCTGCCTTCGTTGTTCTTACTCGACAGTGCCTCGATCGGATGTCTGACTTCGGGAAATACTTCACCCCACATGGACGGTCAAACTGCCTGGTGAGTGCTGGGAGTGGATATTTGCGACGAACTATGCACTTACTCTGGATACGGAGGTCAATACACGATTGGGGGGTTTATGTCCTTCTTCAGGGAAAGGACACGGATTCCATACGAAGCTTGTATAGGTCTACTAAATCCTGTATTCAACAACTTCTTCGACTGTTTTCGAAGTTCTGCTACCTCAGGTGGCGTCGTGCGATGAGCATTCTTTGCAGGCGCTTTCACCTCTAGCGACGATTCTATCCCATGGTCGGTCATCCTTCGCATCGACAAGGACTTGGGCCAACTTTTTGGCATCACACCATGGTACTTCTCAGAGACACACAGAGTGTCTTTGGGGACTGTCTCCCCTAGTTTTCCCAACGCCCCAAACAGGATCGGCGTGGATGGTGGTTCCTATTGGACGAAACTCTTGTCTAGTTGCATGGTCGATATCATTTTAAACCCGTTGGGCTGACGAATATCTGCTTGCACGACGGTGGGGAAAGATCCAGTAATCATTAGACATTTGGATGAGGACATTGGTATGACCTGATGTTCAAGGAGGAACTCCATTTCCAGAACTACGTCGAAGTCGTCCATCTTTACAACCACAAAGTCCACCAGGCCTTTCCATCCTCCCAACATTATCATTGTTTGTTTCACTAGTCCTACGATAGGTAGGGCAATGGAATTCAAGGCCTTCATTCTTCCTGAATCCTTCTCCCAACGGAGTCTTAGACGTCTGACCTCTGCCTCTATTTTAAAGTTATGAGTTGCACCAGAATCAACCATAGTACTCTTAGTTTGTTTTTGGTTAATCCAGGTATCAACATACAATAAGCCCCATTTTGTTGGTACGTGTCTCTCCCCTGACTTTTCTGGAGAGACGACATGTATTTTATGGCCCCTATTCGAGTCGTTTTGCCCCTATCTATCTGGCCCACTTCACCCTCAGCTTGATTCGACTTATCATCTGAATCCGCGATTAATGAGGCCTGAAACGAATGGAAGTCGACTTTATTCGAGCATTCTCTTGCCAGATGTGGCCCCTCACATATGAAACAACTTAGGAGACGCTTGGGTGGACTTCGATTATTCGGCCTTTGCCATGTGTTCTCTGTGGTTGACTGGTAAGGTCTGCGGTCTTTACCAGACGTTTGTCTCCCTCGATAGCTTTGGAAGAACTCGAGCGAGTATTCCTATTCCTTCCAGGTGAGGAACTTTGGTGACATCTCACATCTTGAAAGTCACTGATCAGATCAAACAACCGTTCGGCTGCTGCATACGCTGACGTGAGGTCCTGGACCCTTTGTTCATATAACTTGGTCTTGGCCCACGGTTTCAGCCCTTCGACAAAACAGAAACCTTTGTCTTTCTCTGACATATCGTGAATGTCTAACATGAAGCCCGCAAACTGTTTCACGTACTCCCGAATACTATCGGTGTGTTTTAGCTCACGCAACTTTCGTCGAGCAAAAATCTCAACATTTTCGAGGAAGAACTGTGACCGGAGTTCTCTCTTCAAAGCAACCCAAGTATCTATTGTACAGTGTCCTTCTTGCATGTCAACATATCGGGACCTCCACCATAGCTTGGCATCCTCAGACAGGTGCATCGTTGCCAATGTAACTTTGGCTTCCTCAGTAACCGTGTTTGTGGCTCTGAAGTACTGGTCGAGGTCAAAAATATAGTTTTCCAGGGCCTTTGCATCTCTTGCCCCACAGAAGGGTTTTGGTTCTGGAATCTTCACTCTACTAACCGGAATTGCTCCTCCAGTTGGAGATTGGTTTGCAATTGCTCGCATTGTGAGGTTCAATCTCGTATTCACATCTGCGATTTCATTTCTGACGACAACGAGGGTGACTCGAAAATCCTCCGACATGTCGTTTATCATCTCTAAGAGTGTCTTCTGGAGCTATCTAGCTCATTGACACGTTCTTCCATGTGGGTAACAAAGCCCGACGAACTATCCTCATATTCGTAGTTAACAGTTCTTCCAACGTTTCCTTCTAGAGTGTCGACTCTTGCCAACAACTCTTGTATTGGTAATTCTTCGACACGGCCAGCGACCGCATCGATTGTGTCAGTTTTCTCAGTAATCTCTTCTAGACGGGACTCTAAGAAGCGGATGGAGTCGGGAACTTCAGCTAGGTAGAGCATCTGCTCCTCAAGCTCTACCAATCGGTCTCTCTGAGCCTTGCCTAATGGATTCGCCGATGACATATTTCGATCTTATTACCAACTAGCCGATTTGGCTCTGATACCACTTGTCACAACGTAACCTTTCAAACACGATTGTGCGGCACTTGTTCTGCTCGGTCAACAAAAGAATTAAGCTAGACTACTTTTAAGACATAAAGATAAAGCGATTTAGGGGTATTCGGGCATACGGCCATAGGTAAATAATGCCTTGGACAAGTATGCCCTTGACACCAAGCAAGGCATGTTAGGCGTTATGATGTGCTTTGCGGGCAAGACAAGGGTTAGGCAAGCTGAGTTATGTAGTTTGACACATGAGGCTTTGTAGCAAAGTTTGACTGTATGCATGCGAGTAAGGAAAGGCTCTAGGCGTTTTGGGCAAGAGGTGGAGTGGAATCCAAGTGTTATGACATGAAAATCACCAAGATGTTAGCAAGTAGGAGGTGTTAAGTAAAATTCATGCTAGGAGAAGGTGTAAAGTGACAAGCAGAAGGTGTTGAAATTTAGACATGCAAGGTTTACTATAAATAGGTAACTTTGGACAACTAGAACTTCAATTTTACTCATGCATTTTCTCTCAAACCAATTCCAAAACCTTCCATTTTGAGTCTAGTTTTTTAAGTAGGGCTACAATTTAAAAAGATGCAAGGAAGATATCCAATCGATTGAGAAAGGACCAAAAGGTCAGTTTCAAAGGAAAACTAGACAATGTTGAGTGTTTTGAAGCTATAAAACTCAATATTTGGATTTTGTGGTTGACAATTGGAGATAGGCTAGCTAAGACATTTCTAAACAACTTTGTAGAATGAAATTATCTCCTTGGAGTTATGAAATTTTAGTTATTAACCTCCAAATTTGGGATTAGATTCTGGACGGAAATCAGATCATCTGGGTAAGTTTGAGTGTGGGTCGAGCATCAGGGAGAAAGAGATTGTGTTGCATGCAAAAAGAAGTTAAAGAGGCTCGTTAGGCATTTGAAAAGCATAGGCCAGGGCCATCCAACCATCCATGTGCGTGCGACACATCCAGCATGTGGCCAGTCATGTGCGTGCGACACATCCAACACGGGGCCAACCATGCGTGTACAGGGCACGCGATTGTTTGTTTGTTTCTATATCAATTCATGAATCTATTCTGGTTCGGCTCTAAATATGTGACTAGAGTTGGCAACTAGGCTAGGGTCATGCAATAAAAGAGACATAATCCTATCTACCCGTTGCTAACTACATTGATTCATTGTTTTAAGTACAAGTTTTCCACTCTCTTGCCCAAGTTTGAGCGAAGAGAGAGGATTCCTGGGTAAGCTAGGGTCGAATACAGGAAATTAGTGACTGTAATTGGTTAACCATGCAATCTAAAATCATGTGGTATCTATATAGTATAAATTGATATGCATAGTATGAGTTACCCTATATATTTCCACCAAGTGCGATGGAGTAGTATTATAGAGATGACGATGAAATATAATGAAATATGAACTCATGTATTTGACAATGATGTACAGGAATGTCTAACTAATTAAGTGTAAAGCAAGGATAACTAATGCGACAAGGCGACACAAAACATCTGTTAATTTCATATTTAAGGCGAGCAACCTCTCGGTGCCTCACAATACTTGCTTGCCTTTCGAATCCAAATACGTAAAGTTAATAGATGATTTGTATTTGATCTTTTTGAATTAATTATATGAAACCCATCTTATATTAAGGCGAGCAATCTCTCGATACTTTTGCCACACACAATCGCATTTCTAATATGTATGCTAAGGATAAGCTCGGCGACAAAATTGCATTGTTGTAACCTTTACGCCACCTGTTTAGCTAAATCTAGGTCATCACAAGTCAAGTGACAACAGGGAACACTTTATCTTTTCTTTCGAATAAGACAAAGCATTAATGGCTACATTTAACTACACAAGACAAATAACACAGACATCCAGATTCTCTAACATTAACTATTCCTTACATTATTTACTCATACTTACTTATACTTAAATAAATATGAGAGATAAAGAAATGGGGGAATGAATGTAGAAATATATCGTATTTATAAATAAAGAAATGGGAGAATGGATGTAGAAATATATTGCATTTATAAATAAAGCTTTAGGCTTGTTGGACATGGAGTTTACATCACAAATACAAGCAAAGAAAGTGCAAATGAAAGTACAGGGAAATGAGGCGAGCCGCCGAGTATGATTTGTCATACTCATTAGCTCTTATTTTTGCCTATACACTAGGGGAAGCGAAAAAGGGACTCTCTCATCTCTGTTCTAAGCTCTCACCTAAAACAAAGAAGGAAAATTGAGGTTCAAAGTGAGCTTGCTCTTCAATGGTTTTCACATATGATTTCTAGAGGCGGGTTGACATGATGTGTCACAGTCTAGGGCTCGTTAATTCTCTAAAAAAGCTACTTCGTGCTGCATACATCACATGTGTCCTTTTCTGACATTCGTGCTAACTCTTTTTTTGTCCGCTACTGATAAGAAACGCCTAGCTTTGTGTTCTGATTGCCTTGTTAGTCACATGCCTTCTCGCTTGACGTTTTGTCGCCTAGCTATTCCTCTTTTTCACCTAAAAATTCTGTATATAAACAGGCATAAAACGCAATAAACAGGCATAAAACTCTTTTCTAGTTTGTAACGCGTAACCAAGTTATTTTATCTATTTTACTATGTGTTTTCTTCCGTTTTCATGAGTTAAGGCTTCATTATTCCACCTAAAAGGATATAATAACTTGTACTTCTACAAGTTATCAGCGATGCGACATGAAAAGTGGTAAAGGGGCCCGTGCTGCAGCACAGGCGCACGAGGCTAGCATGTGGCCAAGCCCTAGAGCCCTTGCGTGTGTGTGCCAAGCCCGTCGTCCATGTCTGTGTGCCAATTATGCCAAAATGCCATTTTTGGGCATTTTTTTATATTTTTTGAAATTCTTTAGCAAAGTTTGGATATCTTCTAGACTCAAGGGATTAAGTTGGATTTAATTCTCATTATTTTAGGTCAAGAGAAAATTAGGCAAATTTATAGGCCAGGGACTTAGCTCATATCTGTGAGTGAGAAAATAAGTTGCAAATAGAAATTTCTATACGTATTTGCTAGCCAAAAGTTTTAGCATGAAAGTTTAATATGATTTATAAGTTATTTCTAAAGCATGTGAGGTGTATTTTGGGGCTACAAGAGCAATTAGAAATGAAAATTTGAATTTATGAGCTTGTAAATATTTTAAAAGCATAAGTTATGGTTTGAGATGTGCTAAGTGTAAGATAGTTCTTAAACATACTAAGTTATTGTTTTAAAATCTTGAGATTTAAAGCATGTTTTAGTTTATACTAAGATATCTTGTTATTATTATAATAGCCCTGCGTAGTAGGACATTATGCGCAAATGAATTTTGAGGTAGGGACACCCTATCTCTAAAGATTTGAGGTGGGGACGCTTATCTCTGAGATTGAGTTGGGGATGCCATCTCTGAGGTTGGTCCGATAGTATTGATCTTACTCTGCTATTGTGGTTGAGGTTTGGATTTAGTATTGATTTAACTCTGCCATCTCCTGAGGATTTGATTCTTGGGTTATAGACGAGGAAAAACTAGTGTTTGAGGAACTGTTTTAAAATGTTTATTGATGTGAATTATTAAAATATTTGTTGAGTTTATGGCTTAAACATTTTATAAAACACTTGTTTTAAAACCTAGTCACTCACTAGACTTTTTATCTCTCTTTGCAAATTTTTTTTCCACTTTTCAAGTAGAGGTCATGTTCTCAAAGTTTGATATGTTGTTGTCACTCTGCTAGAGGGTCCTGTCTTTTCTTCACTATATTGTTCAGTCATTGTGTGTTGATCTGTACATATAGTCTTGTAGATATACTTAGGATAGAATTATAGCAGGTTGTGAGTTTTTGGATCAAGGAGACTATATTTTGTGTTTAAAAGTCTATGTAAGACCTATCTTTATCTTTTTTATAATACAAGACACTCTCAAGTTCTTTAAATACTTCTTTCTTTATAGTTGTGTTATTTTGATTTCACAGTTATTCAAGTAAAGGTATTAGAGTTAGGGTCAGCAGGTATTGTTGAGTAGAGAACGGTATTTGTTGACTTCACACTATCTCTCAGACTAAAAGAGGAGGTGATCTCGAAGGGGGTGTGATTGACAGAGATAACCCCAAAAAGTTCTAGGCAACTCTATCATCTCACTCCTTTGTGCTGCATGTTGGAGATGATGACTCTCTCGCCTGCATTTTGGAAAGGATGACCTTCTCAGCTGCATTTTAGAGATGATGACACTCCTTGTTTCATTTTAGAGATGACCCTCATGGCTGTGTTCTAGAGATGATTACCTTCTCGACCACCTTTCAGAGATGATGATCCTCTCAGTTGCATTTTGGAGATGATGACCTTTTCTGTAGCTTCCTTCAAACTACCTACCTACTCTTAAATAAAAGATCAAGTCATAAGTAGTTCAATTAAATATATTATTTTCTCTTTTTTTTTTTTACTGGACTGAACTTAAAGTTTTCTTTAAGCTGCCTATGTGGGCTAGAAGTTTTTTTTTTCTTTTGACATTCGCCTTTTAAGCTCATGTGGGCTAGGAGCATCATGTAGTTTAGGCTCTTGTAATAAAAAGCTTTTTTACATAATGATTTTAAGCATATAATTTCTTGAGAAACTTGTCATTGATTGGACCAATTCTTAATCTATATCGATCTATGATCTTGTATGCTTCATTTGTGTAAACTTCTTTGACGACATAGGGCCCATCCCATTTGTTAAATTATTTCCCGTATGTCTTGTCGTGATGATTGGTCTTCTTACAATGAGTACTGGATCACCAACTTGAAAGGAGTGAGGTTTAATATTCTTATCAAAAGATTTGGACATTCTCATTTGGTAACATTTTAACACTTGTTGAGCTACTTGTCGCTTTTCATCATGTACTTCTAACTTTTGAAGCCGTAATTTGACATTATCTTCAATAGTCAACCCCTCTTGCACTATCATTCATAGTGATGTGATTTCTCTTTATTAGGGGAAGGACAACTTCCAAGTCGTAAACAAGTGAATAATTTGTGAATCAGGCTATTGGAGAATTGTCTTTCATTATCTGTCACGAATCGGTGAGGAATACTGTACCGATAGATGATGTGAGTACAAACAAAGTTTATTACTTTCTCTTTCTTGACTTTTCTTAAGGGAATAGCCTTTGATAACTTGTAGAAATTATGGCCTTTTATGTAAAATAATGAAGCTTTATCACATAAAGATAGAAAAAACAAGGAAAATAGTAAGTAATTTGATTAACTTGTGTATCACGTCTTACAAAAGAACTCCATCCCTGTTTTATTGCATTTTCCATGTTTTATCATGAGATAATAGGCAAAAAATGGTGGAGCTTGGCGATAAAACGTTATGTGAGGAGACGCGTCCTACCAACGTGGCGACAAGCAATCAAATTAGGCGATCTGATGCACTAGCAGACAAATTTGGTTGGTACAAATATTACAAAAAAAAAGGACAAAAGGACATTTGCACGGCGTTAATGCAGCTTTTCAGAGGCATTAATGAAGCATAAGATGTCCTGTCAACATCAATTCTTGCCTATAAATTGAAGCCTCTTCTTCGGAACAAAGTGTGCAACCTTTGGTCGGAGAGCAAGCTCATTATCTTCCATTCTTTCTTTCTGAGTTTTAGGTGAGATCTTAGAGCAAAAGAGAGAGAGAGAGAGAGTTCTTCCCCACCATTTTCTCCTCAACATTCAGGCAAAAATCAGAGCCAAGGAGTTTGAGAAATTATACTCTGAGGCTAGCTCAACACATTTCTTTGTATATCAGAATTCGTAATATGCACTCCATGGCCCAAAGGCCTAAGTTTATATTTATGAAACTAGTACATTTCTTCTACCATTCTCCCATCTTTCTGTTGCTATCCATTTCCAATATGTTTAATTAAGTATGAAGTAATGCAATGTGTTATTAATATTAGAGAATCATAATGTATATTTTATAAGTTTTGTTCAGTCAAATATAAATGTTAAAGCATTGTCCATTCGAGAGAAGGACAACCACGTTGATAGCAATCACCTGACAAGTGACAGCACATATTTAATTAAACCAGCGATGAAGAGAGGGTAGAAATACAATCACATCGCTGAATTCATCCTTTGCATAAGTTGCAAAGATGTTAACGTGTGCGGCGAAAGCACTAAGAGGTTGTTCACCTTAATTTAGGATAAATTACTTGTAATGCAAACAAACTAATTATATATAAATCATAGCTTAATTTTAAGTATTTGGATCTTGAGAGGTGAGCAAGTATGGCGAAGGCGTCGAAAGGATGTTCATCTTAATTCTGAAGTTAATAAATACTTTATATTGCCTCGAACTACTAATGCACAATACATTGCAATTAGTTAATTAAATATATCTTCATGTCATGCCTTCGGTTTGAGTTCATTTTCCATCTCACTCCTTCGCCATGATCACCGTGCACCACCAAAGGCATCTTAGTGTAAATAATTAAGGGAAATTATACTATCCATACTAATACTATATAGGTTATATCGCATGAATTCAGTTGCACGATAAGATCATTAGGAACATTAAGCCCCTGTGTTCGACCCTAGACTTACCAGAAAACCTCTATTTGCTTACACTTGGGCAATAGAGAGGAAAACACACGCATATCTTAAGATGTTTAGCAACAGATAGATAGGATTTACTCCTTTTAATGTATCATCCTAGTCTAGTCACCAAATAGGTCGCTCAATTAGAGCTTAAACATGACATATCTTCGAATCATTACGTATGCACATAATTTAACAAGCAGCCTCAGGCTACCTTGAGAAATAGTTTATTAATGCAAGGACATAAGAATTTCCTACTAATGACTTTAGATCGAGTCTCCAAGCCTCGAATAGTTAGGAAGCCACAACTGGATACAGATGCTCTCGAGATTAATGTATGAAGTTTTCATGGTATTAACAAGCTTCACACTTTTATGCATACTCCATCGAATCTTGGATCATCTTAGGCTAGTAGTAGCCCAATATTCTCAACTGAAACTGAAGCTTTTGTCCAGATTGATGTGCTCCACAGACACCTAAATGTGCCTCCTTTAGAGCTTTTATCGACCAGATTGATGTGCTCCACAGACACCTGAATGTGCCTCATTTAGAGTTTTTATCGACTCTTCTTTTCTAAGACATCGAAGGAAGAGCCCTTCAAGATAATGATGATATAAGGTTTCCTTGTAATAAATGAAATGAGCAACTCTTCTTCGAGCCTCAGTTTCATGATGGAAATCCTTTGGAAGCTTTCCATGTTCAAGATACTTTACGATGGGAATCAAATGAATTGACATCGCGTTCATTTCCTTACATTCAGACATGATCAGTGGCATAATCCATCTTTGACAAAGTGGTATACTTAGAGCTTACCAGCGAGCATTGTCAAAGTAGTAGCAAAATTTGCCAATGTGTTTGCCCTTTTATTTTATTCTCTAGGGACATGTTCCAACATCACACTATCAAACTTTCCTATCAATTGTCGAGCATAAATGAAGTACGACTTCAAGTCTTCATGCTTCACATCATATTGAAGCAAAAGTTAACTGATTGTCAACTTTGAATCTCCATAAACTTTTATGAATGATACTCTGATCTCCGATGTGATTTGAAGGCGAATTATCACAACCTGATATTCAGTCACATTGCTCGAGCATAGTTCAGCCAATGAAAAGTTATAAGGTAACATATGTTTCTTAGGGGAGATGAGGACGATGCATGCCCCCGTACCACTACTTTGCATTGCACCATCAAAATACATGGTCCAAGGTTCCATGACTTCTGTAAAGAAAACTCCATCATATGAAAAGTCTTCACATAACTTCCAATCTAATGAAATGTGGTGGTCAACTAAAAAGTATGCCAACGCTTGTCCTTTTACTGTCTTTTGTGACACACAGATAATGTCATATGGCTAGAACAGGATTGCTCATTTGGCTAAGAATCTAGAGATGATTGGCCTGGATAGAACTAGATAAATCATGAAGGCTTGTATATAACGCCTCAACTTATCGATGGCAAAGAAAAGTGCAAGGCACACTATTCTCTGTGGGAAAATAGTTGAATTCATCCGCAGTTAAGGTTTTACTTAGATAGTAGAGAACATGCTCCCTTCTTTTCTCCTCCTCTTGTGCCAACAATGTCATTAGTGACCTTTATTGTGCAACGATGCATAGTCTCAACGACTTGAAAGATGCACGGTGAAAATTGGATCGAGATCTACCCTAATTGCACTTAATTAACATGAAACCCTAAACCTTAAATTAATTTGAAATTAGGGTTTTTTAAGGAAACTTACATTCAAAGCTCTGATTGTTTCTTGAATCATCACTAGGGTTGACATACTATCCTCCGGACTTGAAACTGGGTTGTAGGACTTGATGGATGAAGAAAATGGGAGAGAGGTTTGAGATAAAGAGTGATGGAATTGGGAGGGGTTGGAAACTTTTGGTATTTTTTTAAGTAAATAAAAGAAAAAATGTCAAATGTTTTTTAATCTTTGAAAAATACCTCCTTTTATAAACAAATTACATGCAAATATGCATGTAATTGAATTATCAAAGTCCAACACCTCCTAACTCATTAATCATTAGTGGAATTATTCATCATTGCATTTTCTCTTAGTGGGTCTGGTGTCATCACCATGATCCTCCATTTAGCCCACTAAGAGTTAGTGGGATTATCCAACAAAATGTTGGATTTTTCCACTGACTTTAATCAATGGGCAAAATGGTCATTTGACTATTCTAGTCAAAATGGTCTTTAGTTGTCCTGGTTGAAGCCTTGAATTATTACATAGTCGACTTCAACATTATGTTGACAGTTGATCCATTATCAATGAGAATCAGGTCAACTCTTTATTCTCAAAAGTATTTCAAACATACAAGGGTTTAGTATGAAGTTTGGATCCCAACAACAAATCCTTATTTGAGAAGCCTATAGACATACAATGAGAAAAGGTCAGAACACTCAAACTAGCCAGTTAAAGTGACGAAATTTTATTCCAAAACCTAGTAAAATCAAAATATCAAATTATTGAACAATAAATCAAATAAAGTTTAATTTGTACGAGGTTTCCAAAAAAACGTATTTCTTAAGGTTAAACTTGTGTTGATGTTGTGTTTGTATTGATTTAATGTGATGTGGTTCGATCGCTAATGTTTGATCCTCTAATTCTCTATCGGTCGAATGTGTATGCTTGATGTATGAAAGCGAATAGTGTGCTATTCTTGAAGTCGTAGTCGGAAGAATATTTGTATCTCTAAGGAACTTGAGCTTCAAGAAGTGGTTCATTATTCAAGAGCTATTGAGTCCTCATGGTGGATATGGGTGGTCACGTGTGCATGGCCTGAAGGCCTTACATGCTAACCTCACAGTGAGACGCAACAAGCGCACATGGCTGCACACCAACGTTATGTTGAGCATCCAGCTTGCCTACTAACTTCTTTTTACAAGGTCATGGGACAGCCTAAGCGCATGCCTTCCAGCTCGACTGTGCCATGTGAAGGAATGGAATTCCCAAAGCGGAAGCGTATGGACGCCGTGCAAGTGAAATTCAATTTACAAAACCAATAAATTCAAAGAAAAATAATAAACATGCTTCTCATGGAGGAAAATGTGAAAATAAACTAACCTTTGTAGAACCAATTCTTCTTCCAAGCTTTCAACATACCACAAAATCTTCCTTGTTATTCTCCAAGTAAAGAATCACAGAGAGTTGTGGGCTTTTGTAATTTTGGTGAGGGAAGAAATTTTTTGGAGAATTTTGTTTCCTTTGGAATAGAGAGAGATCGTAAGATAGTTTTTTCTTTTTTTTTATTTTCTTTTTAAAACAAATCTTAACCATGGAGGGGGAAGTTATAACTTCCCCTTCTTTCCCACGTAGAATAACTCCCAAGGGAGTTATTCATTTTATTTAAATATATATATATATATATATATATATATATATATATATATTAAATTA
Source organism: Cucumis melo (assembly GCF_025177605.1). Taxonomy (NCBI): domain Eukaryota; kingdom Viridiplantae; phylum Streptophyta; class Magnoliopsida; order Cucurbitales; family Cucurbitaceae; genus Cucumis; species Cucumis melo. The sequence goes on from NC_066864.1 coordinate 28,099,828, forward strand.
AATAAAATCAATATAAATTTAATTAATATATATTATATCTCATATAATATAAAATCAATATAAATTTAATTAAAATATATTATATCTCATATAATAAGAACTTTATATTATATCATATATAATATAACCAATGGTTTAGATCTCTCATATAATCTATAGTTCTAATATGAATCGAATTCAATTTTAACCTATAGTTTATTTATGAATCTTATTCATATTATTATTATTTGAATCATATTCAAATATTAACTTCTCTCATAAAAACTTTACATTATAATGTATCAAATACATTATATTAATTGTATCATATACAATTTATTCCCTTTAATCAATTTGAACAATTCAAATTAAACCAAAATAAATTTGATTCTCATTTATCCTTATTGAGCTAACAAGGGGACCTTATGGACCTACAGATTGAAGCTCCAATGAAATGAGATTAATTAATTAAACTCTTTAATTAAATTAATCTCTATTCATTAACTATTAGTCATTCCACTAAAGACTACTAGTTGCACTCTTCTTACTGTAGATATATTTTTGTGTCCATTAGATATAACCAATCAATAGTGCAATGACCCTTCACAAATTGTCGTAAGTACAGCTAGGCCAAAAATTACTGTTTTGCCCCTGTAGTTACATCTAACTCCTTAAGTACTACTGATTCCTCTAATGAACAATAATTATAGTCCTACTATAACTGAACTTCTCTCAGGCCAAGAGAGGGTGTGGCGCCACATTGTTCAAGCCCTGAAATCAATCGTTAAGAGAGCAATTTCTCTACTTACTCTATCTATAGAGAAGGAGTGAATTCCTTCTTGTGTAGTGTTTCCAACTCCCCAATCAGACGAATCCCCAAAATGGTAGGCATATTGAGTCGGCTATATAGGCCACTCTCACCCATACAAATTAAAGGATCGCCTTCATAGGCAGGATTCAGGTCAAGTCACCTATAGTCATCCTGGTGAAATGTAGTCTCAACTAGTAACGGTGTTAATAAGAGAGACTTTTCATTTCATGGTCCGGTCTTATACAAACTCTTTGTATAGAATACCCCCGGTCTAATGTCTCGACATGAATGATTAGGATCAAATCATTTATAGCACTTTAGAACAATTGTAACAACTACAAAGCAGAACGTATTCATAGTGTCACCAGGATAAGGTATCCAGCCTTATCCATTTACTACAGACCATTTAGGTTATCACTTAAACATGATCCACTTGTATGTCTCCACATACATGTTTAGGTTACAGAAGAAAACCTTGAATGTTAGTTTATTGGTTTTGTGAGTTAATGCAATTAAATGTCAAATAAAATAAAACACTTTATTTTATTAGATAAATAAAAAGTTTGTATAATATATACAATTACAAACTACAAGACCACGAGATTTAGGGCATCAAGGCCTTAACACGTGTCTTACAACATGCCAACCAAATTTTAGGACCAAAACGCGACACCCATCTCGCCCACACATATATGTCACTTGGCCATTACCTAGAACACTATCTTTCATCCAGAAACATGACTCGACTTTAAATGCTTATAACTTAAAATCTATAACTCTTTTGGAACAACTTTCTTCTACCGCGTTGCTTTAAATTGTCTTAACTTTCTTGTCTCAAAATTTTAGAACCAAATTCCAACAGACATGCTTTGTAGCTTCTTGAAGTGAACCTTGCTCATATTCTCTTCTAAAATGACCTTTTTGCCTTTTCTCGATCAAAACGCCTAGCTTATCGCCTCCAATTTGTATAGAAATCCTCTTCTATAAACTAGACTCAATTACTAAACTTTTAAAAGTGGTTTGAAAGAACATGCACAAGTAAGTTGTGAAAAATCCTTATGTGATGTTGCCTTGCATGAAAATGAATTGACACTTAAGCCTTGTTTAATCCACCCTTATTTTTCCTCAAGACATGTTGTTGCACTTTACCAAGAAGGAGTAGTAGTTTGAGATGCCTTAACACCAGACAAAACACTTAGACTAAATGCATGCTTTGTATCTCGTGTAATGTACTGGTATCTCGCCTGACCAAGTCACCTATTAATTACCTTGTCAAATGATCTCCCCTACTGATCACCTTGCCTAGTTAAAAAATGTAATCTGCAAAATAGAAACTGGTTAGTAAATGGATTAGTCGCGAATCTCGCTCTCTTTAAGAAGTTTTGTAGCTCTGCTCCTTAGTGCAAAACAGTTTCAATAGTCTTGTCGTCCCAGGATAAAACAGCCTTGTTCTTCAATTAGTTTTGCACTGAAACCAATCAGAATCTCAACACTAAAAGTAAGCACTTTATTTTGCTTGGAAATCTCACGGAAAGAAAGTTTGATAAACAGTTTTTTCTTCTTTTATTCTCTTTTATAAAAATGAAGAATGAAAGGTATTTATATAAAGTGAGGAGACAAAGAGAGACGTTGAAAACTAATTTGGGAAATTAATATTTGAAACATTCGTAATTAAGGGGAAGATTATGTTGGAAATTAAATATAAAACGATAACAAAACGTTTGATTCTTTAATTATGCGATAAAGATCATGTCATTTATTATATCTCATCTTGCTTGACCATTTCACCTAGGATGTCAACGTATGCGATGAGATATTCTAACATCTCGCATAGCTAGTATTACTGTGTAGTCATGATCAATATAACATAATTCATAAAATTTGATAACTTTATCACGTAGGACTTTCAACACTATCAATCACATAGCTTGGTCCTTATCGCATATCGCGTAATGTTATCATGTAAAGAATTTTTCATTCAACAAGACACCTTCTACTTCTGTTCCAGCTCTACTTTGGCCACAAAAATGCATGTAATTAGCTTAAGACACTTGGAGTAACTTTAAACTGATTGCCATAAGCTTGCCACATAGTTATCCAAAACGCCTAGATAACCTCTATGGTCTTTCTCGCATAGCCTTGGCCGCCTAACAAAAACATCCAATGTCATCTCACCTCACCACTAACCTCTTAGTCTAGCATCTCGCAATCAAGCCTTCCTTGCATAGCCTTGCCACCAACTCATGCTTGCTAACCTCACAATGCTTTTTCTCGCCTAGCACTCTAACCTCTAAATCCTTCTTTTCAACTAGCATGTCAAAGCTTGCCAAGCCATCCCAAAACGCCTAGACATGTCCTTGGAGATTATTTTCCATGATTTTGGCCGCCCAACACATGTCCTAAACGCATAGCTTAGAGGTTCTCAATCTTCTTTTGGCCACCCAATGAGTGTCATTTAGAGGTTTGTTTATGTGCTTTTGACCACCATCCTAACCTCTAAACACCTAGTATTGTCTCTTTTGATACTTAACCAATTTTTCACAACTTTTCCTTCTTTGACATAAAACCTTAATGCCTTAACACTTAGCCAAATTTTTCTCTTTTTCCAAAAACCATGACACACTTTTTACGACACTTTTTATCCTTAACTTCCTTTAACACTTAACTTACAATCACTTCAAAGAACTTAAGTTTTCTAATGATCTTAGAAATTTTTTGGGGTTTCAAATAGTTAGACTTCAAAAAACCGAATGTTGGTCAAGGCTAAGCATTGGCCGGTGACTTTCTCTTTATGCCCCTGTCATGCTTAGTCTTTTAAATACTACGGCGCGTGAAATCGACAGTCTAATTCAATCGAACATTGAGTTTCTCTGACTATCACTTCCTTTTTCTTTTATATTATTGACCTCCTCTACAGTTATATGATTGTTGTCAACCACTCTTTCCTTTCCCTTTTAGTTATATGCATCGACTCTTGCAACTTGTATCCGAGTCCTTTTCATGACACAGGTATAACACGTCCTTTCCATAAAAGCTTCTTTGGGGTAGAGGAGAGCTTAGGCTATTCATAAATTTTCAAGCTTTTAAACTCAACATGAGCTATGAAGTCATAACCTACTTTTGCCATCAATTTGTAAGCCTTGGGGTCAAATCCATCTTTTGACCGCCTTTGGTGCAAGTTTGCTTCTGTCAGGTCTAACTTTTTCTCCTACTTCGTTATCTTAGTCAGCGGTGTAGTGAAGCTCTCTTTTAAGACTTTGACATCACCAACCTTTAAGCCTTTTAGGCACTCCACGAATGGTGACCTGCCTTTCTCGCATCTCAATTGAGAGACATAGCATCAAAACTAGCGGGTTGAAGCCTTTTCATCCTTTAAGATCGTACTCTTTTTTGTGCCAGCGGATGTCTCACCCTTTCTAGAGTTAAAAGGTCATGTATCTTCATGTGGTTCCTTTGTTATGCTTGCAAGTGACTTCAACTATGAATTATCTTCTCTTTTTAAAAGAAATTTTTTGCAAGAATAGCTTCTGAGATATTATCATTCTTCAAATAAAATTTGGCATCTGCAAAGTAAGACTCGGCCTTTGAGAACGATTTAAAGTTTTCCTCAACTATTTTTACACCTTCTTGATAAAATTTGAAGCATCGATGTAGTGTCGAAGTTACTACTCCATTCCTATGAATCGAATGACGACCTAGTAACAACTTGTAAGTAGTCATTGAGTCTATGACATGAAACGATGCGCTAACCTTTAGATCGCCAATTGTGAGTTCTAAGCATATCTTGTCTATTGCTCTTTGGCTGCCTTGGTTGAAACCTTAAATTACCAACTTGCTATTTGAGGGTTTGTCCATCAAGATGTCTGTTTAACTCATAGTTAACCTCAGTATTATATTAACAGTTAATCCATTATCGATGAATTCGATCGATTCTCTATTGTCGAATGTATCCAGAATCATAAAAAGGTCTATTATGAAGTTTAGATTCCAAAATCAAATCCTCATCTAAGAAGCATATAGACATACAATAAGGAGCACTTTCGTGTGTCACAAAGATCGAAGCACTCGACCTTGATGCTCCTAAATTTACCAATGCATCAATAAGGATGCTCTCGGTTTCTTGAGGAAGTGATAACAGATCATCCACATCGAACATCGATAGGTCTTTTGACACTCCCTCTATTGGAATTTATGTCCCAAAACTTGTAGTTTGTAATCATATTATATTCAATAAAGTTGTTATTGAGAAATTGAATATTATAATATCCAATAAACTAAGGTTCTGAGGCTATTTTTACGTAAACTTGAACTTTATGTAGAGACATAAACATGGATCAAGTTCGAGTATATAGCCTAAATAGTTTATAGCATATGGATAAAGGTTGGGCGCCTTATCCAGAGAAACTATGAATGCGACCCGCTTTGTAGATACTACAAATAAGGTGATCCTAAATCGTTCATGTAGAGACATGAAAGTGGGGGTATCCTATGTAAATTGTTTACATAAGACTAAACCATGAAACAGTCACTTTTACGTTATAACGCCGTTTATTGTTTAAAAGTGATTATCTCGATTATTGGTGACCTAAGTAACTTAATCTTAATCTTGAGCTAACTATGAATTCCTGTTCATACGAGATTATCCTTAGATCTGCATAGGTGACGACAACTCTTTAGTGCTAGCCCAATAAGCCTTCCATTTTAGGGGTAAGATCAGATGAATAGCTGGGGACATAAGGTGCAAGACGAAATTCACTCCTACCCGCTTTAGAGTTAGTAGATAGGTTGTTCTCTTAAAAACTGAATCCAAGTCTTGAATAAGGGGCCCACCCTCTCATTGGTCTAAGAGGGATTTGGTTTATAGGTTGGACCTTAAACCAATTGCTCAATAGTGGATCAGTGGGACTTAAGAAGCAAGTTGTAGTCTTAGGGGTAAAACGATATTTTGACTCAGTCAAGATTACGAACAACTTATAAAAGATTAATTTGTTGATCATGGTTATATCAAATGGACACAAATATATCTATAGTTAGTGGAGTGCAACTACAGGACTTTAGTGGAATGGTCCATTAGTTAACGAATGTTGATTAGCTTAGTCTAAAAGAGTTTAACCAGTTAATCTCGGATCATTCGAGCCCATGATTTATAGGTCTATTAGGTTCTCCTACTACCTCATATGAAATAAACTTAGAACAGTATGATGTGGAATGAGTCGAATTGTTCGAATTAGGCAAGGAGAGAGAAACTGACAAGTATATATTATATAGCCATCAGATTTCAGATTAGAGATAGAGCTTTATGTTTAAATGGGATTTAAATATTAAAATATGAATGCAGATTCATACTTGAAAGCTCGAAAATGATGGAAATAGTCAAAGTTGTTGCAATTCAAAATGTTGACTTTTTTACTTTGACAAGTCAAACTTTGATCGAAATATATTCAAATATGATTTAAATCTTAAAAAAATGAATGTGGATTCATGCTCGGGAGGTTGAAATTAGTCAAGATGGATAAAATTATAAATAGTCAAAATGTTGACTTTTGGTTTGAAAAGTCAAAGTTTAACTTTAACCAAATAACAACTTTGCCCTTTGACCAAATTTAGTGGGAAAATCCAACATTTTGTTCGATAATTCCACTAACTATAGTGGGCTAGGTGTTATCATACTATGAAGACATTAAGCCCACTAATGGTTAGTTATAAGTCTCATCTTGAGGCCTTTTAGAAAGCGTTGGTTTTGTTGAAGAAAAATTAGGCTGTTGGTTTTTTTCATTATATTTTCTAAAACCAAAAATTAAAACCCAACTCTATTCCACATATCATTTCCATCTTTTTTCTCTCTCCCGGTTTCCTTCATCCAATGGGTCTCATAACCTAGTTCTGAGTCTAGAGGATAGTAGGTTAACCATATTGGTAGTTCAAGCATCAATCAAAGCTTCGAATGTAAGTTTTCTTAAAAAATCCTAATTTTAAATTAATTTACGGTTTAGGGTTTCTTGTTAATTAAATGCAATTAAAGTAGAATCTCGATCCATTTTCCACTGTGCATGTCTTATTTCCATCACCCTCCTCCTCTTGTGATCTTGGAGGGATGCTTTCTTCATTCGTTGCATTGATTGCATGACACTTAACGACTCTGAGACTTCATCTTGATGATTGCAGGTTTTTAAAAGGAAGTCTGTCAAGGTTTCTAGGTGGATTTCATGTTCCTTTGTTTTATGATCCAATTCACCTCTATTTCTGCTTGTTTCCTTTATCATTGGTCTCATCTTTCATGCGGGGTTTCTTTATTTTCTAATATAATTATGTGGATTGTCTTCTCTTTTTCTCTTTTGGATTTTGTACATTGTGGGTTGTTTTAGAGTGTGATTTATGATCTTTTATTTCTTTTTGATGAGTTTCTGTTTAATTATGTGTAAATTTGAAATGTTGGAGCAATTGGGATTCGGGAAATTTATTATGATTTTGCAAATTAAAACCCTTGGTAGTGTGCAGACTGCTGTTTTCTCTAAGGTAGCACTTCAGATGATTCGATCCGTATATCGAAAGGTATGTCTGGAAAAGTTATGTTTTTCTTTTTCGAGTGTCGGAAGCCAAATTGTAGAGAAGTTTTTTTAACTTTCAAAATTCTAATTTAATGCTCTAACTACTGTTACTTCTTTTTTAGATATAGATTTTTTTCGACGAATTTAAATTCTGATTTTACCATGATGCTTATGCTTAATTTACTTATTAAAATTTGCAGGTTTTTCCACAGTTGCATGATCTTGACCTTTAGTATTATCTTAGGTAATCATTTCCATTTCTTTTATACATACATACTCTCATGCGTGTGTGTGTATATAGATAAAAAATCTTAAGTTAATCGTGAGACACACACTATTTATTTGATATAGGACCCAACAAATTCTAGCCAATGATTAGGATTGCCAAAAAAATCATGAAATTTTATGGTCGTTCTCCAATTTCATGTGTTTTCAACTTACGTGTTACCAAATTGAGTAAAGTAACATTTTTCCTTTTATTGTAAGAAGATTGTAGGATATGCATGGATGCTTGGCCTCTATTAAGCTTTCCATTTTCTAATCCGTTCTCTAAGATTTTATGGTGGAGATTCAATTTCATTCGAGTGGTTCCCAATATTGAGTGCATTGAATATGTAGGCATGGTGTTCTTATAAAGATTACTTGCTCTTGCACTTTGTGGTACAAGGTCTTAGATGTGTTTGGTTACCACTTGCACAGTTGCACTTTCCCAATGGAATCAATTCAAACTTTTCACTTATGGTGATACATCCTTTATAGGACGAGGCTAAAATTCTTCAGTTGGAGATTATTATTATCTTGGTCTTACTTTGGGAGATTTAGTTGGGAGGAGGAGAAACATTTCAAGTTCTTCGGTATGTAATTATACTTTATGCTTCTAGTTAAAAGTCTTTATCAAAATATTTTTAAGTTTTATAACATGTGGAGTAGAGGGATTCGAATCTTTTACATTTTAGTTGAGGATATATGTCTAAATATCAAAATCTTGCTAATTATTCTCTTGCTTTTTGATCGAATTTGGATCCTTTATATAGTCTCTGAGCTGATTCATTTTTCTTCCTTTATTAACATAATATTTCATAGGACGACAATTTTGTTTTCTCATCCTTGTCTTTTTTTGGATTTAACTTGCTTATGAACTCTAGATATTCATGGTGTCAGGTATTTTGGCTATAAGTTTGGAGCTCCATTAGCATAATATTTCATAGGAACGACAATTTTGTTTTCATCCTTGTTTTTTTTTTTTTTTTTTGGATTTAACTTGCTTATGTTCTTTCAGATATCTATGGTGTCTGGGTATTTTAGCCTATAAGTTTGGAGCTCCATTTTCATAATATTTCACGAAAAATGTTCGCCAATAATGTGGTTATAATTAGCACTGCACCATGTGATATTTATGTGTGGTTTGCATGTTTACATAAAGTTATTATAACATGGAAAAATGAAGTAGCCTTGACTATGGATGTGGACTTAGTTTATACTTTGTAAAACTTTCCATTCCCCCCAATTCCCTATTTGAGGTATGTATTTAACATTGTTAATAGGTAAATATACTTAGTGTACTTGTAGCGGCAAAATGACTTGTTCTAAAGAAAACTAAAAAAAATAAAAATTAACACAGTTCAACCAAGTATTAGGGAAGTGACATGGAGTGCTTTGAATCTTTTTTTTAGTAAACAAGTAAAAAAGACTATCACATCTCGTCCTGCACGTGTCCTTAAACTTGTCGTGCAAAACGAAACGCGACTTGACCAATCCTGACACCTCTAATGCAAAATGTCAAAATGCTCGCTTAAATCCTTTAACACCTTTAAATGATAAAGAACACAACCAAAAACATCACACAACGAAAATAACAACACTTCACTTTTAATAACTTAATAACATGCATTCTACAATAGTACATGAAACAAGATCTTAATACAAGACTTAAATAAGAAACCCTAGACGCCTTCATAGTCTTCAACCCTCAACGATCGCTTAGCTCTTCAGTTTGATCGCTTAGCTCCTTACCTTTTAACTGTATCGCTTAGCTTTGATCGATTAACTTTAACGACCACTTACCTTTTTACACGATCGTTCACCTTCAATGATCTCTTACCTTTTTAAATCGATCATTTGGATTTCAACCTAGGGTAGGAAAACTTAAAATGTAAGTCTATGACTTAGTGAGTGATAATTTTTGAAAACCTTTTGGAAATACAATTCATAAATCATTTTCATTTCGTAACACAAGCTCAACGCCTCAATTCAATAAATCACAATCGCAAAACACACATTAGTCATCCACATTCCTTTCCATGAGAACATAAACCATTTCATGCATAGACTACTTTGAAATCCTTTTCATAATCATCAGCATCTTTGAAATTTCATTGGTTCATTTCTTGTTGCCTTGATTGATTATGTGCACATAATAGCTAGCTCTTTAATAGGAATATGACTAATGGTTTACTCACAGACAAAGCATACAATGAAATCACATAAAACATACTTCGAAACCCATAGCTTCACCTTCATAAAACATGTTTTACTTATATAAATGCTCAAGATAAATATGCATAACATAATATCATGCTTGCTTCCTACTATGCATAAAGTAACATGATTCAATTAAAGAAATAAAAAAACTTTTCTTTTTCTTTGAAAATCACTCATGATTCTAGGGTTCTCTTTTTGGTTCAGAACTCTTGACAGTCTATGGTCTTCTTCTCACTAAACGATCTCTGGCTTTTCTCATAGTAAAATCTTAGAACAACTCACTTTTCTTCTAACCTCTTCTCTTATTTATACTAATCCTAAGTTGGACTAGTCACTCTTAATCTCCTCTAATCTTGTCGGTTATTGCCTACTTAAATTTTGAGTCTATGCATGCCACAACACTTGGAATCCAACTCCACTAATTTGATAATTACAAAGCTTTTGACCAACATAACCCCGAGGACTTCTTTAAATTTCCTTTTCTGCCTACAACCTTCTGCATGAACATTTAGCTTTCTACACAACCGTTTACCTTCTTACTCGATCATTTAGCTTTCTATACGATCATTTCTCTTACATGATCGTTTAGCTTCCTATACGATCGTTTAGCTTCTTACACGATCGTTTAGCTTTCTAACACGACCACTTAGCTTTAACCTTCAAACGATCGTTTAGCTTCCAACTAAATCACTTACCTTCTTACATGATTTTTTAACAAAATAATCCTTTAAAACTTTCTTCAAACCTTTTGTTTACCAACAATGACCTTCTTCTTAGGTGCGGGTCTTACAGTCTTCACCCAAGTCAAATAACCCAAATGCATAAAAGGAGAGAAAGATAAGATATCAACTTTATTGTCAGTCATTGAAGCTTAATTTTCTTTTTCCATCATTTTCTAAGTTGATTCTTTTTGTTCTAATAGACTATGTTTATGCATTTTTTCCTATGTAATGGGTGTTTTTATTTCATGTGTGCATCCCTTCTTTGTGTTATTCTAGGTATATTTGTTCTGTATTGAGTTCGTTGGTCGTTATGGAAACATGATAGTTTTTAAGTTCATAGATTTGATTTAAAGTTGACTAAGTTTCCTTAATTTAATTCGTTTATTTTGATTTGGAGCCTATCTATGAAGTTATATTGTGGATTATGTTGCTTTTGTCAGTAAAGTTTAATTTAAAATTTAGTTGTATTAATGTAAGTGGCATTTCAAACTTCAATTACAACTCTCTTTTATTTTTACCTTGGTTTCTTTTGAAAAATTTATTTGTTTGCTTATTAGGGTTCACTTTTGACTAGTTTGCAAGTATTTGAAGAATCTGTGGACCAAGAGATTGATCAAGTCCATTTATGTGTTAGTTTGATTAGATTAGGCCACTCATACATGTATTACAGTTAATTTATTTATTGGATTACTGTAAAACCTTTACCAACATGTGATTTAAATTTTTTCTTATCAATATAAAGATCTTTGTAAACATATGTAGGTAATGTTGAATCATGAATTTTTTTTACAGTAGAAAAATATCGAAATAAGTAAATATATAACAGAAAAATACGTGTTGCGAACAAAAAAGTAGTGACGCTAAAAAGTGTTGACGTATAAGCATTTATTACACAAGAACTGTGTTGTAAGAGCACATTTCTTGACAAGAATTATGTGTAATAAAACGTTAAAACATGACTCAAAATAAGTGTCGTCAATAATAAAAAAAAAATGACATGAATAAACAGATTACCACATGAACAATGACATTTTTTATGTCGAGTTATAGATAACGGTGACACATTTAAAGCATAAATATAAGGGTATTAATGACAATATATTGGTGTCATCTACGCATATTTAACGACACTTTTTCTGAAGTGTCGTTAAATAGGTTATCTTGACAGATGGCTTCAATGTCGTTGAAACTCTTTATGACACAAATTTTGCATCTAACCTATCTCTTTAGTCTTTCCTCTTTGAATTTACTCTTTTTTTCTCTATACCTTCATCTAACCTACTTTCTCAAGAAAACACCTCTCCTCTCTCACGAAGAAGATCGCCGTTGTCTCAGTCTCGTCGTCCCCTCTGTTCGCCGTCACAGCCTGCTAGTCCGCCGCACGTTTTGCACGGCACCGCTGTCAGATTCAAGTATCTCTTTCTCTCTGCTACTCAGAGGTAAAATTTTTCAGTTCATTTGATTCATTATAATTGTTGCCTGGTTGTGGTTGCATTTTACATTACCGAAAGAACCAACATCCTTCAAGGTAAAATTTCATCTTTATGATTATGAAGATTTCTGTAAGGTATTTTTGTAATTACTACTATAGGTACCTTGTATGGTTGTGGAAGTGTTAATCAAATAGTTTTCAATTGTGTGATGAGACGGTGGAAAGCACTTGTGGATTTTGAGAAGAAATCTAAAATGAGTTGTGAGGCTGAAAAGTTTAATATATAAATAATCATGTCGTTATATGTCTGAACAAGAATGAGAGAAGTTCCTTGAAAAATTGTATTTAGTAAGCATCTTATATTTGAGGATTAAAGTATTGATGTAGATATCGATGTCAAAATTTCAATTTTACTATTATTTGAAAGTCTCTTTTTAGGTTGATTTTGAGTTTGCAAGTCGCTGGTTGTTGTTGAAATTGTATTTACTAAGCATCTTAGGTTGTTTTGAGTTTGAAAAACTTTTTAGGATGGAGATAGGTATCATGTTTATGAGTTCAATATTTCTTGATAGGGGAATTTGTGAGTTTGTTATTCCTTAATAGGGGGAATTTGTTGTCATAAAATATAAATCACGATGCTTTAGTTAGGTGATGATTCTTCTTTTCATTTTGCTCTTGAGCAGTTGAATTAATTAGGTTTTTCATTTGTAAAATTCATTATTTGAATAATGTCTTTTCTTAAGTGCATTACTTCAAAATATGGCATATAAATCTCCATGGTTTCTGTGACGTGCTAGGTACAGAGTGATACACCCTTCTCCTTTCCCTTTCAAGTGAGATAAAATGGGTGAGAGGAAGGTGCTTAACAAATACTACCCACCGGATTTTGATCCGTCAAAGCTACCAAGGGTTCGTAGACCCAAAAACCAGCAAATGAAGGTTCGTATGATGCTTCCTATGAGCATCCGGTGCAATACTTGTGGTAATTGCATATACAAGGGCACAAAGTTCAATTCTCGCAAGGAGGACGTCATTGGTGAGGCAAGGGAATCCCTTTTATATTTTTTATATTTTTAACCTAAAAGATGTTTATTCCTTTTGTAATTGATTTTCTGATTTCTCATGTATTTTCTTCCTTTTACTTCAGACATATTTGGGAATTCAAATTTTTAGGTTCTACTTCAAGTGTACCAGATGTTCTGCTGAGCTTACCATTAAAACAGACCCCCAAAACTCAGGAGCCACACGTAATTTTGAACCATGGGGTGAGGAAGATGAAGCTTCTGAGAAGGAGAAACACAAAAGGAATGCGGAAGAGATGGGGGACCCAATGAAATCTTTGGAGAATAGAACCTTGGATTCCAAACGCGAGATGGACATTCTTGCTGCTTTGGATGAGATGAAGTCTATGAAGGTTTTTGTTTTATTACCCTTTGTTTTGTTATTAAGATTCTTGGGTTGTGATTGCTTTCTTGGAGTTGTGGCTTTGAACAAGATTCTAATTTGTTTCTTGATTTTAACATATTCAATTATAAAGTATAGTTTATTTTTTAAAATAACTTGGTGGGTGTTTGTTCTGCAGTTGAGACACGCAACTGTGAGTATTGATTCAATGCTTGTGGCTTTGCAACGAACTGCTGCTTGAAAGGTATGTATAGCACTGCCTTCATGAAAACAGTTTGACATGAAATGTATGTGATAAAATATTGAAAACAGAAGCCTTGATTCTGTCTTTTAATTTCGAGCATCATCTTAACTATTTTAACATATCGAGCAATATACACTTTGCAGGAAAAGAAGTTAGAAGAAGAAGATGAAGCACTGATAAAATCAATAGTCTTCAATGTGAGTTCATTTTTCCTATATGCTTTTCCTCTTCCATTGAAACCATTTACAGTTGTTTGTTTTTGTTTCCTTGGAATTAAAATTTTTCATATGCTTTTGTCAATACCCTTCTGCAGAACTCAACAGTTATGTTAGAAGAATTTCAGATGATGAATTTGATGATGGTAGTCATTCTGTTCAGCATTTGACCAACAATGATATAGCATCGGACTTTAAAGCAAAGGTAATAAAGTAATAAGTGATGTTCTTTTCTATTCCTTATATGAAGGTTTGGATGAATAGTGAACATTAGAGGTGTGAGACATTTGTAAACCGGATAGGGTCTTTGAGAATCTCAACTAATTAGCTTATTCTTAACTCCTCGACATGTTAACTATTTCTGCAGTTTTTAATCAAAGATAAATCTGGTGATTAGGATTAATTTTCAGGGTTGTCAAAACTCAAAAGTAATTTAAATATGCATGAAGATACTATTTGTGCCAACTAAACGTCATTGGAGGCATTCAAACATGCATATGCCTTCTAGAAAAATGCATTTGCCTTTTCTCATAAGCATTTCTATCTAATTGTGAATCTTTAAGTGAAGTATATAGCAAATTGCTACTTGTTTCTTTTTTTGTTTGCTAGCATGAACTTCATTTTAGTGTATATCTTAATTTGCGGAGGATAAGAACTAAAAAGTGGAGTATGTTTGAGACTTCTCCCTGCTATTGAATTTTAAAGTATTTGTATTATTTCTTTGCATGAAGATTGCTATTTAAACCTATTTGTAGCATTCAAATTTGAATGTGCCTTTTCTCATTAGCATTTCAATCCATTTGGATTGCAGAAGCAAAGGGTTCCTGAAGGATCTCCTCATGATCCTACCAGTACTTCAACAAAAGCTGGTTTTCTCCATAGCCGCATGGGTGAAGGTACCCTACCTTTATACTTTTCTAAGGAATATATTGGGAAAATGGTGTGAATGTTACAAATATATACCAATCTTTAATTGATTTGTCCCTTCTCTCAATATTGCGAGAAAAAGTTTTTGGTAGAAGCTAGTGCTGGGTATAAAAAGATCTTCTTTATTCTTTTCTCTCTTCATGAAAGGTTACATTTAATAGGAAGGCCTTTCCAATTCAAAAGTGGGAAAATGGTAAAAGAATAGTTAGTAAGGAACTTTTCAACGATTGTGAACGAATGGAAAGCGTTCTTATAGTTCCTTTGGGAGGGGATTCTCTCTACCTCTTATCCCAACCCCTAGGCTGTTTGTTCTCTCCTTTTTTAATCCTTTCACGTTTCTTATAAGGAAGATTGTTGCTGAGAAATGAGGGGTTCTTATGGGGAGGAAAATCAAGATGATTTTGGTTTGCAGGTGTGGAATTTCAAGTTGGTAGCACTTAGTTTAAGGTAGGAAATTAGAGTTTACAAGGGATTGGGTTACGATCTCAGATGCGTCTTTTTTCCTCTAAACAAGTCAGTTTATATCTGTGCTTTTCTTTCTCAAAATGACCCCATCTTGAAGGGAGGTGAAACAAAGGCATATGGAGAAACTCTTGAAAGGCATCACAAAGATTCACCTTTTATCTTCTCCTTTTGTCTTGTGTTCTGTGGGGATGGGAAGGAAACAGTTTTCGGGAGGATAAGTGGATTAGGGATAACCCTCTTAACTGCTCTCTTCTTCCATGTTTTTACCATTCATCCTCAATGAGGAATCAATCATTTGTTGCTATCTTTCCCCATTCTTTTGATTTTATTGTAGTTTGTCCGATAAGGAAATGGCAAATATTATTGCTATTCTTTCCTTGAATTGGGAAGTCTCGTTGTAATCCAGATGTTTGTGGTTGGAGTTCGTTCAATTGATGGTTTTTTGTGCAAGTCCTCTTTTCTTGGCAGTCCTCCGTGTGAGTTCTGGGTTTTTGCCTTGTTGCAGAAGTTAAAAATTATCAAGAAGGCTAAGATTTTTTACTTGATATGTTATCCACATAATAGTTCACAAGTTGGATTGGGTGTTGAGCAAAGTGCCCAATTTGTCTGGTTTGTGGTCTTACGTTGTTTGTAGGAGGGAGGCAAAAGATCTTATTCATATACTTTTGAGCTGTGATCTTGCTTATTTGGTTTGCAGTTGGTCTTTGAGGAGTTTGGCCTCGTTTTGGCTAGATTTCGTGATAAAGGTTGTTTCTTGTGGCAAGTCATGTTGTGTGCTCTTTTGTGGAACCTTTGGGTTGAGAGGAACAGTAGAGTTTTTAGAGGGGTTGAGAATTCTTTGAGTGGTCTTTTTCCCTTATTGAATTTAATGCTTTGTCGTGGGCTTTTGGTCGAATCTCCTTCTTGTGGGTCTTCCTCGTTGTTTACCGGTGTATTCTTTCAAACTCTTTTCTATGAAAACTTCTTTATTCATGAATATATCTATCTATCTATATCCATACTATATATAAAAGAGACTAGGATGAGAGAATCTTTACATCCCTGCTTTGCTTGTACAATTCTTCATAATTCGTATTATGTCCTGCGTCACAATGATTTGAGTCGAGGTGGTTACATGTGAAATGGTGTATTCTTTTATGTATCGGTATGATCTAGATCATTTTTTTTCTTTAAAGGGACGAAGCTTCTTTATTAATAAGGGACTCAAAGTATAATCGGGGGAGTCTTAGGGGGATCGGGAGGTGCACCAGACATCTCAACTAGGTTGAGACACCCCCTTAGCGCCAAGCATCATATCCCAAAAAACATAAAGGCAAAAAACCGATGGAGGAACAATAATAATAACTTCCAGCCTATTACAAGGGTCCAGAAAAACAGGAAAAATGTGGCCAGAATAAACAGAAAAGGACCCAATAAAACAATCTCAAAATTAAAAACTTAAAAAAGGCCGATCCTTCAAAACTTCGAGGCTTCAGACTGTGAAATCTGCAATGCAGTGGATCTGTTGCAGCAACGGTTAGTCTTGATTGAGAAAAACATTCCAGTTGAGGTAAATATCTTGAATGGAATAATTAACGAACTCCTTTTTTAAGAAACAATATCATAAATATGAAACATTACGATTTAAAGTAGAACATTTTGGAATGGACATTAAATATATTATTACTTATTAGTTATAATCTTTTAAATTTTTTTCTCCATGCACTAAAAATAAACTATAAATGTCATGTGCATCACTTGTGTTATGTACTAGTATATATATGTGCTATGGTAAGGATATTTATTTTTATAATATTTTTGTAGTTATTGTGTCAAGAAAAAATAATAAAAAATCTCTTCTAATCCCATTTCTCTCTCCTATTGGTCCTCAACCCACGCTCACCTCTATGAGATTCCTAGGTATAGAATAAAGGAGTATGGCGAAAATTAATATGGTTTTAGTTGGGGGCATTTTAGTAAATAGTTAGTTAGGTCTTTTTGCTACGTATAGTAGGAGGGGTGGGGAAAGGTGCGAAGAATTTTGTCTAAGGTTTTTCTAATGGGGGAATTTGGAAGAGGATTCTTCGCCTTATTGAATATTTGAGATATATTGTCATTTTTTCTCAATATTGTGTTTAGGATCCCACCTAACAAGAATTATCTCAAGAACAAAAGGAGGAACTCAATAACAGTTAAAGAACAATCAAATATGAAAATATATGAAATATATGCCGGAATACCACAAGAACAACAAGTAACAAGCAACCCCTGGCCTTTTGAGAGGGCTGGACTCTCCCCAATTTCCCAATCAAGTAAATCCCACTACAAAATTCTTCGTATCTTTCCCTATTCTCATCTCTTTCTGTTTATAGCAAACATAGCCTAACCATCTTACTAACTAATTTCTAATATGCCTCAAGAGAGCCATACCATTACTCTACTAATAATCCACTATTTTCCTATCTAGGGGTTTTGCAATACTCCACCCTTCGAAGATAGCTTGTCCTCAAGGTATGCTTACAAAATACGATCACAAAAGATTAAATTGGCAGTTCTTCTTTTACAAACTTTGAACTCTCTACCTGACACATGCCTTCTCCGTAGAATTTGTCTTATGTTTAGCCTTGAAATTCCATTGAATTGGATGATTTCACTTGCAGGCAACCCATTAGACAACCCTAGACTCCATAAACTCCCAAAATCTTCATTCTTCTCACATGGCAAGTGATTCCAATTAACCAGCTGTACAGCCTTCAGCCTATTTCCACGCCACTTGTCAATGTACTTTAATATGAAGCTCTTCTTCTCTAATGGGCTAAGGCCATAATCAACTTTATGCTCCTATACCCAATTCAGTTTCAGGGCCTATACACCATCTTCCCGAGAGTTACCAATGAGCTTCAGCCAATTCCGTTCCATTAATCCCCTTTCTTCTTTCTTTATGAGGGCTGCATTTCCCTCTTTTCAGCATCTCATGTCTGGCCCACCACCCATATACCCATAGGGATTCAACTTCCTTAAATAAAGTCATTAGACTGTTTTCCTTTGAGAGATAATGGCCGCCTCCACCAATTTTGTAATCAGCCCATTAAGCAACTTTTTGGCCCACTT